>NC_052148.1:190679936-190958705 GCF_902713615.1 Scyliorhinus canicula
AATTCCCATCCACCACCACTCTCCTCCGCCTGACTGAACTCGTTCTATCTCTCAACAACTTCTCCTTTAACTCATCTCACTTTCTCCAAATCAAAGGTGTAGGAAAGGGTACCCGCATGGGTCCTACCTACGCTTGTCTTTTTATGGGGTATGTTGAACATTCCTTGTTCCAGACCGATCCGGACCCGCTCCCACAACTCCTTTACCGATACATTGATGACTATTTTGGTGCCGCGTCATGCTCTCACCCGGACCTGGCAAAATTCATCAACTTCACTTCCAGTTTTCATCCCTTCCTCACTTTCACCTGGTCCATCTCAGGCACTTCCCTTCCTTGATCTTTCTGTCTCCATTTCCGGCAATAGACTATCCACTAATATCCATTACAAGCCCACTGACTCCCACAGCTATCTGGACTACAGCTCCTTGCACCCTACACCCTGTAAGGACTCCATCCCTTTCTCTCAACTCCTTCGCCTCCGACACATTTGTTCCGATGATGGCACTTTCCAAAGATGGTGCTTCGAAAATGTGTCCCTTCTTCCTCAACCGCGATTTCCCACCTACAGTTGTTGACAGGGCCCTCAACAGTGTGCGGTCCATCCCCTGCGCCACTACTCTCGCCCCTCCCCCCCTCCCAGAACAAGGATAGAGACCCCTCGTTCTCACATTTCATCCCACTAGCCTCCATATGCAAAGCATAATCCTCCACCATTTTCACCAACTCCAGTGTGATGCCGCCACCAAACACATCTTCCCTTCACTCCCTCTGTCAGCATTCCGCAGAGACCGTTCCCTTCAAGACAATCCAGGCCACTCCTCCACCATACCCAACACCTCTCCCATCACCCATGGCATCTTCCCATGCAATCACAGAAGGTGTAACACCTGCCCCTTTACCTCTTCCATGCTTAACATGCCAGGCCCAAAACACTCATTCCAGGTTAAGCAGCGTTTCACTTGCATCTCTTCCAATTTGGTCTATTGCATTTGCTGCTCCCGATGTGAAATAAAAATGAAATGAAATGAAAATTGCTTATTGACACAAGTAGGCTTCAAATGAAGTTACTGTGAAAAGCCCCTAGTCGCCACATTCCAGCACCTGATAGGGGCCTCACGGTAGCATGGTGGTTAGCATCAATGCTTCACAGCTCCAGGGTCCCAGGTTCGATTCCCGGCTGGGTCAATGTCTGTGTGGAGTCTGCACGTCCTCCCCGTGTGTGCGTGGGTTTCCTCCAGGTGCTCCGGTTTCCTCCCACAGTCCAAAGATGTGCGGGTTAGGTGGATTGGCCATGCTAAATTGCCCATAGTGTAAGGTTAATGGGGGGATTGTTGGGTTACGGGTATACGGGTTACGTGGGTTAAGTAGGGTGAGCATTGCTCGGCACAACATCGAGGGCCGAAGGGCCTGTTCTGTGCTGTACTGTTCTATGTTCTATGTTCTATGTTTGGGGAGGCTGTTACGGGAATCGAACCATGCTGCTGGCCTGCCTTGGTCTGCTTTCAAAGCCAGCGATTTAGCCCTGTCCTAAACAGCCCCTGTGGTCTCATCTGTATCGGAGAGACCAAACGCAGACTGGGTGATCGCTTTGCTGAGCATCTTCGGTCTGTGCGCATTCAGGATCCTGACCTTCCTGTTGCTTTCCATTTTAACAAAAGACCCTGCTCCCATGACCACATGTCTGTTCTTGGCCTGCTGCAATGTTCCAGTGAAGCGCAACGCAAACTGGAGGAGCAACATCTCATCTTCCAGTTAGGCACGTTACAGCCTTCCGGCCTGAACATCGAATTCAACAACTTCGGATGATCAGCTGTACCCCAGCTCGACTTATTTGTTTTCATCCCATTTAATTTTAACTGTCTTTTACCATTTCTTTCTTTCTTGTCTTTCTTAATGTATATTAACCCTTTCTTATCCACCTTTCCTTACCCTTTCTCCTCTTTGTTTCTCCCTTCCCCCCCCCCCCCCCCCCCCCCCCCACATCTATAGGTCATCCTCTGATGTCAGTTTCCCTGCAGTTTGGCCTTTCACATCTTTTGTCCTCTCTGGGGACTGCCATTAACACTCTTTCCCCTTGGTATCTGTGGCCTTTAGCACCCGGTTTCCCTGGGTTTCTGTGGCTATGACTCATCTTTCATTCTCACTCCACAGTATAAATATTTCCCACTCTCTCTGTCTGTTAGCTTTGACAAAGAGTCACCGTCTCGAAACGTTAGCTCTCTTCTCTCCCTACAGATGCTGCCAGACTTGCTGAGTTTTTCCAGCATTTTCTCTTTAGTTTCAGATTCCAGCATGCGCAGTAATTTGCTTTTATCAACAGATCATTAAGTACATGAAAAGAAAAGAAAATACATCCGGGGCGATTCCACGCGGTGCGGACCAAGTGCCCGCGCCGTCGTGAACGTCATCGCGAATGGGCCTACGCCGCGGCCAATTCACTGCCTGAGAGGGGGCCAGCAGCAACGCTGCAAGGAACACTGTGTGTGGAGCGCTGGAGCGGCAGCGTCATCGCACGGCACCACGATGACGCACCGTGTATAAGGGGGGGCTGGATGGGGAGGAAGGAAGGGGGGAAGGAAGGGGGAAGGGGGGAGGAAGGAAGGGGGATGAAAGAAGGGGGGAGGAAGGAAGGGGGGAGGAATGAAGGGGTGAGGAAGGAAGGGGGAGGAAGGAAGGGGGAGGAAGGAAGGGGGGAGGAATGAAGGGGTGAGGAAGGAAGGGAGAGGAAGGGAGTGGAGGAGGAGGGGAGGAGGAAGCGGAGGAAGGAAGTTGGGGAGGAAGGAGGGAGGAGGAAGGAGGGGGGAGGAAGGGGGAAGGAAAGGGGGAGGAAGGGGGAGGAAGGAGGGGGGAGGAAGGGGGGGGAAGGAAGTGGAGGAGGAGGGAGGAAAGGGGGAGGAAGGAAGGGGTGGAGGAATGGAGGGAGGAAGGGGAGGAGGAAGGGGGAGGAAGGCAGGGGGGAGGAAGGAAGGGGGTGGAAGGAAGGGGGAGGATTGGGGGGAGGAAGGGGGAGGAGGATGGGGGGGGTGGATGGAGGTGGTGGGATGGGGGTGGGGGGTGAGATGGGGGGTGGGATTTTGGGTGGGAGGGGCATGGGGTGGAGGGGGTGGGATGGGCGTGGGGGTGTGGGGTGAAGGGAATGGGGTGTCCCCCCAAACCCCCCCCCCCCCCCCACACCCATCCACCTGGTTGCCGGGATGGGCCCGCCTCCTTACCTCCCTTTTCCACTTCGTCAGCCAGCCCTCTCGGCGGATTCTCCAACATGCGCGGCGCAGATTCCGATGAAGCCGTTCCCGCCGGTTGTGAGAATGGCGGGATGGCGTCGGACCGGCGTCGCGCAGGAAAATGGCGTAAACATCGATTCTCCGGTACAGTGTGGCATGTGAGAATCGTGCCCACAATAGGGCAACACAGATTTGTGGTATAGTACAAAGATTTGTAAAACACTAGCATGAAACTACTGCAGGTAATTAGGAAGGCATTTGACATTTTGATTTTTATTACATGGGAGAATGAGGTCTTGCTGCAATTACACAGGGCTTTGATAAAATGACACCTGAAGTATTATGTTCATTTTAGTGTCAGTATCTATGGAAATATACACTTGCATTCAAGGTGTTGTAGAGAAGGTTCACCAGATTGGTTCCCAGTCTCACCGAACTGGATTTTAGAAAGATATGAGGTGACCTCATTGAAACATACAAGATAATGAATGGGGTTCACAGAGTAAACACCAAGAGGTTTCCCCAATGGCTGGGGAATCTAGAAAACAGCAGCACAGTCTCATGATAAGGAGTCACTCATCTGAAGTGAAGTGAGGAGAAACTTTTCCACTCAATGGGTTGTTAAACTCTAAGTTCTCTACCCCAAAGGGTTGTGGATCCTCAGTCACTGAATAACTTTAAGACTGAGTCAAACAGATTCTGTTTATCTCAGGGAATCAAATGATACGGGCAGCAGGAGTTGAGCCAGAATTTCTGCCAGGATCATGTTGCATAGGGCAGCACGGTAGCATTGTGGATAGCACAATCGCTTCACAGCTCCGGGGTCCCAGGTTCGATTCCGGCTTGGGTCACTGTCTGTGCGGAGTCTGCACATCCTCCCCGTGTGTGCGTGGGTTTCCTCCGGGTACTCCGGTTTCCTCCCACAGTTCAAAGATGTGCAGGTTAGGTGGACTGGCTATGCTAAATTGCCCTTAGTGTCCAAAATTGCCCTTAGTGTTGGGTGGGATTACTGGGTTATGGGGATAGGGTGGAGGTGTTGACCTTGGGTAGGACGCTCTTTCCAAGAGCCAGTGCAGACTCGATGGGCCGAATGGCCTCCTTTTGCACTGTAAATTCTATATAGTGGACCAGGCTGGAAGGGAAGTGTGGTCCACTCCTGCTCCTATTTCTTATGTTATAAATCAGCGCTGGCTCTCGTTTATCAGCAGTATCTCACCAAGTGCCAACGAAGCCATAGAATTGTAACTTATCATAGAATTCCTACAGTGCAGAAGGAGGTCATTTGGCCCATCGACTCTGCACCGACCCCTCGAATGAGCACTTACCCATATCCACCCCGCCTTATCCCCATAACCCCGTATCCTAACCTGCACATCCCTGGACACTAAGGGGCAATTTAACATGGCCAATCCACCTAACCTGCACATCTTTGAACTGTGGGAGGAAACTGGAGCACCCAGAGGAAACCACGCAATCATAGGGGGAATGTGAAACTACCACATTGACAGTGACCCAAGGCTGGAATTGAACCCGGGTCTCTGGAGCTATGAGGCAGCAGTGCTAACCTCTGATCCACCATGCCTGCCCTTGATTTCGTAAGATTTCATGGGCTTTCTTTGCTGATATTGATTTTCTACGTTTCTTACTCTTATTAGCCCCGAGGTAACCCTCTATTTCTGGCACACAATTCATATATTCTTCTATGAAGACAGAGAGAACTCATTTGATTGGTGATTTCCTTTTTTTGTATGATAACGTCTCCTGTCTCTGCCTCTAAGGACTGCAATGTTTAATTGTTCTGTGTTTGATTCTGTGAGTCTGTTTACTATCGTTGCTCATATGCATGATTGACTATACCTGGGTGTGGACTCAGAGTAAAGTAAACAAAGTGTAGAGGTTGCTGGAATCTATAGCTGTAAGCATGAAGCAGGCATTTAAGCATGACGCAGGTGTTGTAAAGCACTGGTAATAAAACCTGTTAGAGACATATAAACTAGTATCATTTCTGCATAGCTCCAAGATATACAATATATAACAAGGACCAATGTTTACTTTTACGACTCTCCCTTTTATATACTTACAAAAACACTTGCAACAAGGTTTTATGGTCCTGACTCGTTTGTCATTATAGTATGTCTTGTTCCTTTTTATCAATTTTTTGGTTATGCTTTGCTGATTTCTAAATCTTGCCCAATCCTTCAGCTTTTTCTTAGCAACATTAAATGCTTATTCTTTTCATCTAATACTATCCTTGGGCGGGGTTCTCTCACCCCAGGGCCGGGCCAGAGAATCAGCGGGACCGGCGCGAATCGTGCTACGCCACCAGTCCACTGATTCTCCGGAGAGCGGAGAATCGGCGCCATTGGCTGGATGGGCCAAGTGGCCACGCAAAAAAAAGTCCCACCGGCGCAGTTCACACCTGCTCTTACCCGGCAAGACACCGGCGTGGATCCATCTGGGGGCGGCTTGGTGGGGGGGGGGTCCGCCCCTGGCCGGGGGCAGTGGGGGGGCTTCCGCTGTGGCCTGGCCCACGATCGGGGCCCACCGATCGGTGGGCCGGCCTCCCGGGCTGGGGGCCTCTTTTGTTCTGCGCTGGCCCCTGTAGCCCTATGCCATGTTGCGTCGGGGCTGGCGCGGAGAAGGGAGCCACTGCGCATGCGCAGTCCCGCGGCGCCCGTTTGCCACCGGGAATCAGCAGCTGGAGGGGTCAGAATCGCTGCTCCTGAGGCCATGTTGATGCCGTCGAGAAACGCGACGGCGTTTACGATGGCGTCAATACTTAGCCTCAGGATCAGAGAATCCTGCCCAGTAACTCTCCTAATAAGATGCAGGTGGATCTTTCTCACTCAGCTTTTGTTCCTCAATGGAATATCATTTTGTTGAACATTTTGAATTGTTTCTTTGAATGTTTTCAACTGTTTCTTCACCACCATTACTTTTGGTTTATTAATCTAATTAATCTCACCTCTCAGAACATTTGTCTGAAACATTAATGTTAAATGTTACACATTCACACCGTGAGTACAGGAGCATGGTCATCTAGACCCACAATGCTCTTAGGCCACCTAGGATGTGACATCACTTCCTTCAGTGAATCTCCACATGCAGAGTCAGAAAGCGATCCCACATCATAGAAGTTCTTAGAACCATACGATTTCTATGGACACTATAGGGCAATTTAGCAAGGCCAATCTACCTAACCTGCACATCTTTGGACTGTGGGAGGAAACAGGAGCAACCGGAGGAAACCCGCACAGACGTGGGGAGAACGTGCAAACTCCACAGTCACCCAACGCCGGAATTGAACCCAGGTCCCTTGCACTGTGAGGCAGCAGTGCAAACCACTGTGCCACCTTAATTGTAACAATAGAAGGCACAACTCGAAAAGTAAAACATGTATGGATAATTTCTTGTACTCTGCCTCCTAAATCTGCTATCACTCACATGTGATGTACAAATCACCACTGAACAGCCCAACTACCTCCCTCAGAGGTCCAGCCAAGTCAGGGGATTCTATGACGGTGCTTCATCAGAATGTTCAGCCTCTTCTGAGGGGTCTTGCTCCTCCTCTGGCACCAACTCTTACATGATGCCTGAAGGAATTCTGTGAGATGGTAGATATGAATTAGAAAGGCTACAATCTCTCTGGGGAACTATAAAACAAAGAAGCAAATGTATTAAATGACCCCCAAATGAAGAAATTACCCGATTTCTTGTTTTGTAACTTTTACTTCCACACAAATCAGAACCAGTGCAAATTAAACATAAATTAGCAGGCAAACGATACTCCAAATAAAAAGGTAAATTTCATTTCAGTAACAATACAACTAAGGTACTGTTCACAAAATTACATTTCCTGTCAGTGTATATGGCATTATGCAGCCGCATAGTTCACAATATGCTGTTGTTTATTCATGCAGGGGAGATCAGCATTGTATTTGACAACAGTTTCAGCATTTGAGTTTCACAGGTATGATTATCATCAGCCAGGCAGATATCTACGAGTCCTTTCTCCCTTTGGTCATCTCAGTCCTGATTATGTAGCTTTCCAGAGCCCCTTTTCCCAGCTCTTTAGCATATCCAAGCTATTCGCAGCTTTCTCGGTTTTAGGCCTTTTTAACTAGGTCACACAGTACATCCTGTCTCATTTACTGTCAAACAAAATACAAATCCTCAAATGAGAGAGATTTTCATCTTCTCTCAAACAATCTCTATCTTCCTCTTCCTCTTTCTGCCATCTTTCTCCTTGTGTCTGCATCTGTGTGCTGATTGCCTCCGGCTCCTCTTCTTGTAGCAGCCCACTGTTTCTGCAGCTCTGCTTCCAGGTCAAGGGGCACAAGAACAAATGGACCTTTATTTCTAAATATCAAAGAAAATTACAATTCATTCCTTAACAATTGATGCAAACATTTTTTTTGGAAAATGTTTTTATTGAGTTTTCATATTTTATATCCAACAATTTATAAATTTCAAAACCGCACAAAAGCAAACACATATATTCACAAGGGAGCATCTTCACAACAATAACTATGGCTGTGATCCTCCTTTATCCAGCATACATATTTTACATTCCCTAGAATGACCAAAACACATATTTACAGGCATTTGCACTATTTAGTTTGTGCATTAGCTTGCCATTGGTCAGGTCCCATGTGGCTTTGTAACTCTGGCTTGTCCCTCACGTTCCTTTTTTATGCCTCCACCTCTCCCACCCACTTCTTCCTTCCCCCCCCACCCCCCCCACCCCCCCTACCCCCCCACCCCACCACCTCCCCCCCCCCCCCCCCCCCCCCCCACACCTTCCCTAATACTCTCTGTCCCATGGCTCATCCTTGTGTCATCCATTTCCCTTCCCCCATTTACTCTACTGGTTTCTGGCTACGAACAGGTCTTGAAACAAATTAGGGAACGGCTGTGGAAGTCTTCTTCCGGCCCACGGATGGCGAATTTGATTTTCCCTAGCCTGAGAAATTCTGCCAGGCTGGACAACCAGTCTGCAGCCTTGGGTGCTGCTGCCGATCACCGGCCAAGCTGGATTTTCTGGCAGGCAATCAGGGAAGCAAAGACTAGGGTATCGCCCCCCACCCCCCTCCCCGTGAAGAGCTCTGGCTGACCTGATACCCTGAAGACCACCATTTGTTGGCATGGCTCCACCCTCCCTCCCACAACGTTGGACATGACCTCAAAGAAGGACGCCCAGTACCCGACTTGTCTGGAGCAAGCCCAGAACATGTGGGGTGGTTGACTGGGCCTCCCTGACACCGTTCACATTTGTCCTCCACCTTCAGAAAGAACCTGTTCATTTGCGTGCTGGTTAGGTGCGATCTGTGCACCACCTTTAGCTGCATTATGCTCAGCCCTGTGCACGTGGAGGTGAAGTACGCCCTATGCACTGCTTCAATCCAGAGTCCTCACCCTACCTCTATGCATAGTTCCTCCTCCCATTTTTTTCTTGTCGCTTCCAGGGTGGAGCATACCTCCTCAAGCAGTCGCCCACATCTGCACAATTCACCTTCCCCAGGTCGCCCGCGTCTAGCAGTTCTTCTACTAATACGTGTCCTGGTATCTGGGGTATGCCATTGTTTCTTTACAAAGGAGTTTTTTACCTGAATGTATCTTAGATCATTTCCTCTTGGTAGCTGAAACCTCACCGTGGGTTTTCCCATGGTCGTTACTCTATCAGCCTTGTACATGTCCCGAACCATCAGAGTCCCCTCGTCCTGTCTCCACCTTTTCAAGCTGGCGTCCATCATGGCAGGAGTGAACCTGGTTGTTGTAGATGGGGGCCATGGTGGACATTTTGGTTAGGCCAAATTGCTGCTTCATTTGGTACCGCGGCTAGAGTGTGGCTTGGCTACTCGAGTATTTTGCCAGGGTGGGATGGGAGTGTGATTGTGGCTAGTGCTCGGAGGGATGTCCCTGTGCACAAACTCTCCTCCATCCTCACCCACTCTGCTCCCGGTCCCTTCACAAATCCCCTCACTCTTTCTACAGTGGCCGCCCAGTGGTAGAACTGTAGGTTCGAGAGGGCCAGGCCTCCTAGGTATCTTCTCCTTTGTAGGTCCTTCTTTTAGATCATCAGGTTCGTCCACCCCCACACAAACACCATGATTAACTTGTCTACTGTGTTGAAAAAGACCTTGGGGATGTAGATGGGGAGGGATCTGAATAGGAAGAGGAACCTGGGCTGTACGTTCATTTTGATGGTCTGTATTCTCCCTGTGAGGGAGAGTAGGAGTGTGCCTTACCTCTGCAGGTCCTTTTTGGCTTCCTCCACCAGACTCACCAGTTCCTATTTGTAGATCTGTGTCCAGTCGTGGGCTATTTGGATCCCCAGGTAGCGGAATTTGGTCTGGGCTTGTTTGAAGGGTAGTTCCCTCCAGCTCTGTCCCTCCCTGCTGTGGGTTCACAGGGAAAATCCCGCTCTTACTCTAGTTAGCTTGTAACCAGAGAAGACCCCTTGAGGAGTTTCATTATCCCTCCCTGGTCTGGGGATTCGAGATGTAGAGGAGCAGGTCATCCACATAGAATGAGACTCCATGCTCTCTATCTCCCCTCTGGAGACTTCTCCACCCCTTCACTGCTCTGAGGCTGATCGCCAGTGGCTTGATTGTCAGGGCAAGCAGCAGTGTGGACAGTGGACATCCTCATGTCTCTGTGCAGCCGGAAGTATTTAGAGCTGGCTTTGTTTGTCCGTACACTCGCCATGGGAGAACTACCCAGGAAGTGAATCCTGGCCCAAACCCAACCATTCCAGTACCTCAATGAGATATCTCCTGTCGACTGTCGAAGGCCATTTTTACGTCCATGGATCACTTGTGATATTCTCTCCCCGGAGGGTGTCATTATCACATTCAGCAGGCGGCAGATGTTCAATGTTAGCTACCTGCCTAATGGACAGCACGGTAGCACACTGGTTAGCAAAGTTGCTTCACAACTCCAGGGTCCCAGTTTTCTTTTCGTGCAGGGTCTCTGTCTGTGCTGAGTCTGCACGTTGTCACTATGTCTGCGTGGGTTTTCTCCGGGTGCTCCGGTTTCCTCCCACAGTCCAAAGATGTGCAGGTTAGGTGGATTGGCCATGCTAAATTGCCCTTAGTGTCCAAAAGAGGTTAGGTGGGGTTATGGGGATAGGGTGGAGGCGTGGACTTAAGTGGGGTGTTCTTTCCAAGGACTGGTGCTGACCCGATGGACTGAATGGCCTCCTTCTGTACTGTAAATTTTATGATAAATGCTCTTGAGTAAGCCCGTCTGGTCCACTGCAACTACCTCTGACACGCAGCTGTCCAGCCACCTCGCCAGGGCCTTCGCCATGATCTTTGTGTCTGCGTTAAAGAGTGAGATGGATCTGTAGGGCCTGCACTGCTTTGGGTCCTTTTCCTTTTTGGTTATCAGCAATATTGAGGCTTGGACCAGCGTTGGAGGCAGAGATCTTACTAACCAATCTGCAAACATATCCCGCAGGTGTGGAGCTAGTGCTGTTGCAAATTTTTTGCACAACTCCACCAGGAATCCATCTGGCCCTGGCCCCTTCCCCGAATGCATAGAACTGATATTCTTAATGTCTTCCCCCAGCTCTACTGGGGCTTCCAGGCCCCGTCTCCTATCTTCCCCCACAACTGGCATGTACAGTCCATCGAGGAACTACTTCATTTTAGAGACACCCCCCCCTCCCCCCCCCCCTCTTCTGTAGTCCACCGTACTTACCTCATGGATACGCACCTGAACTCTTGGGCTTTCCTGATGTTTGGGGGTCAACCAAGCTGGCCACTCTTGGTATCACTATTTTCGCTGCCACCATGTGTGACCTGTCAGTGACAGAATTTTACTCCCCCCCCCCCCGGGTCCCCTTCTTGATCTGTCCTTCCCTCTTGACCCCCCCCCCCCAATGCCCCTGTGGGCCCCCTACCCCTCTTCCTATCTTTCCCCCTCATCCCCCCATTTTGTAGCACATCCCCCCCCCCCTTCTGCAAGGCACTCCCTCCCTGTGGGGAGCTATGCCACGGCCCCCCTTTCGCCCGTACTTCCCTGCACTGGCTTGCTTGTTAGTGTGGTGGCCTCCCCCGCCACCCAAGAGCAATCCCTGTCTCCCCCACTCATTGTGTTCCTCCCCCACCTGTTTCTGCACCTCTCTGCTCTCACCACCTCCTTCCTCGGACTCAAAGCTAGGTTGAAAGCGAGGCAGTTCTGTCTCGTGCAAATGTGTTTTTCTTTAAAACAAGTTTGTCTTCACTGTCGCCGCTGTTGCTGCTTCCTTCCAAGCCCATGTGCGGTCACAAACCCGTCAGCCTTGGCCGGTACACTGAAGTGGAATTCCTTCCCCTGGAAGGTTACCCACAGTCTGGCTGGGTACAGCATCCAATTCGCACCCCATCTTGTACAGGGCCGCTTTGGCTGTGTTAAATTCAACGCATCGCTTGGCCAAGTCTGCCCCAACGCCCTGGTAGACTCGGATTGAATGGCCCTCCCACTGGCAGGACCCAGTGTGCCTTCCCTAGTTCAGGATCTTTTCCCGATCCTGGTGCAGCTTCACTATTACGGCTCTTGACTGCTCCCCCACTTTAGGCTTAGGCCAGGGTGACCTGTGGGCTCTGTCTATCTCCGGGGGTTTAGGGAAGCTCTCCCTTCCGACCAGGTTACCCAGCATCTGGGCCACACATTTTGTTGGGTTCCTGCCCTCAATGGCCTCCGGTAGGCCCATGATGCGGAGGTTCTCCTGGCCCTCTACATTCCCCTGCAGTGCCCATGCGCCGCCACCGACCTTGCCACTTCTGTTTCCAGGGAGGCGAGTCGGTCAGTCGCCGCTTTCTCTAGGCCTCTGATGGTTGCCTCCTGTGCTTTCAGTCATCTCTCGGTCTTCTCCAATGCCACCTTGAGGGGGGCCAGGACCTCTGTGATCGCACCCTTCACTGCCGCCATCATTTCCAGCTTGACGGCATCTCTCTGTTTCTGGAGCTCCTGAGTCATGTGGTCCATCCACTTAACAAAAACAGTAGAAGGTGAATGAAAATGAAAATGAAATGAAAATCGCTTATTGTCACGAGTAGGCTTCAATGAAGTTACTGTGAAAAGCCCCTAGTCGCCACATTTCCGGCGCCTGTCTGGGGAGGCTGGTACAGGAATGAACAAAGCTTTTCTTTCATTCTTTCGTCTGATGTGAGTGGCAATGACTCGGCCAACATTTGTTGCTCATTTCTAAATGAGAAATTCTTGAATCGCTGCAGTCCATGTCGTGTAGGAAAACCCACAATGTTGGTTCTGAGGGAATTCTAGGATTTTGATCCCATAACAGTGAAGAAACGGTGATATATTACCAAGTCAGGATGGTGAGTGTCTTGGAGGAGAACGTGCAGGTGGTATCTGCTGCTGTTGTCCCTCTAGGGGACAGAGGTCATTGGTTTGGAAGGTGCTGTTGAAGGAGCCTTGGTGAGTTGCTGCAGTACATCATGCAGAAAGGACAAACTGCGAGCACTGTGCGCCAGTGGTGAAGGGAATAGATGTTTAAGATGGTCTATGGGGTGCAGTTCAGGAAGGTTGTTTTGTTCTGCATTGTGCCAAGCTTCTTGAGTGTTGTTGGAGCTGCACACATCCAGACAAATGGAGAGTATTCCATCACACTTCCATCTTATACCTTGTAGATGGTGCACAGGCTTTGGGGAGTCAGGGGGTGAGTTACTCACTGCAGGATCCCCGACCTCTGACCTGCTCTTGTAGCCACAATATTTATCTGGTAGGATCATGTCAAGTTTCTGATGCGCCAACATTTTTCAGGGATTTAGCCCTGACCCCCACCCCCCCCCCCCTCCCCCTCTCGAACCCCAATCTTGGGACCTACAGATGATGATCACCTCCTCTGAGCCAAACTAAAACATGATACCCTGACAAGACAGTTGTCCACCTGTGAACCAGCTGTGCAAATAACATTTATATCTCACAGATTGACAAGTTCTTTTGAACAATTGCACCTGACTATAAATCTGTAAAAAGATAGTTTGGGTAAGTGAATCAGATTCAGATTCATCCCATTGGGCGGTGGTGCCTGTGTGGGCTCAGACAGAGCTTTACCTTGACCAGAAAAACTCTAGAATTACTACAGAAAACATGAGCAGCATTTTCAAATGAACCTCACACCAGGATCAAATTGGTGCTAATTATAGACAACATGAGCCTGTGATAAATATGTACATCCTCTGCCCCCTTGTGGTGGACTCCAATAACTGCCTCCATCACTTTTACCTCACTTTTGAACTGCAGAATACTGTATCACTGTGATTGGCATCCATTTTAACTGTTTTCACACTGAAATAAATGGGCGCAGAATTTAATTATAATTTACCTGTGGATCTGTCTATTGGCATTGCACTTCTGGTCAGTTTCTTCTCCTGCCTTCAACACTGAAATATCCAGCTGGCTTGATCAGCAGATGAGAGATAAAAAGGTCAAGGTTTTGGGCTCAGGCCCCATGGCAGAATGAATACGACCTCAGTTGCTGACCAAGCCAGGCATTTCTGTCACTTCTGTTTGTACTTCAACACACGAGGCCGGTTTAGCACAGTGGGCTAAACAGCTGGCTTGTAATGCAGAACAAGTCAGCAGCGCGGGTTCCATTCCCGTACCGGCCTCCCTGAACTGGCGTCGGAATGTGGCGACTCGGGGCTTTTCACAGTCACTTCATTGAAGCCTACTTGTGACAAGAAGCGATTATTATGTCCAGTTTTCTCCCCTTTATTCATTCCCCCGCATTACGTGGGTGCAATATGGTTTTAAAACCAGGCTGTTAGCTTCCCATCCCCAGCGACTGCAATTTTCAGGCCTCCCATTATTTAAAGTAAGCGAGAATGAAATGATGTACTAACTTAACGCTATGCACATGAATTTGTCTAATTTTCATTTCCTGGGATGTTTAATTTAGAATGGCAAAATACAGAGATTGTTTTAAATGAAGTTTTGGTTTTGAAGAATATTAAACACCCCCGCTCTGACTTCTACCATTGAAACTATCGGTCTAGCAGTGACCCTCCCAGTTTTGAATTTATTTGGGTATCTGAGAACACAAATTGAAGAAGGCTAATGTTCAGCATGTTGCTGAAATGGAGAAGCACTTGCTCAAACATGACTGGAAATGTCAACTTCTTTCTGAATGATTACAATGGTACCAGGTAACAGGCTACACACCCACGAGTTGAGGTATACATCACTCACCCAACTGGGAACTTTCAGGATTAAGTTTGAAAACATACAAGATGTGAGGTTCATCTCAGCAGCTCGTTTATCTTCTGTCTTGATTTTCTTTTCTGTTGAATTCAAGGGAAGAGAAAATGTATCAGGATTTCAGCCTGAGTGACTATCACCATTCCTGTGATCTGCTGAAGATCAGTTTCACCCTCACAGATTCCAAGCCTCCTTGAGTGCTGGGCACAGTGAGTAATGGGAGGCGAAGACTCCCTTCATGTTCAGTAAATCTCCAGGTACTGGATAGTGTGATACACTAAATAAATGATGGACAAGAAACGACCGATTGTCCTATCGAGTGTCCCACAGAGTTACAATTTCTCATCCATCACAATGAGGTAATTTTCTGGCTATCCTGAGCCGTGTAATCACCTGAACTGGTCAGAAAAATCAATGGGCCAATGGGCACGAGTCCTCTGCACCAATGGCAGCTCACACTTCCAGGTACCGTAATACCCCTAGTCATACTACCACATTCACCCCCTGTTGAAAAAAGAACCGGGGGGGGTACCGGAAACACGGACATGGGGGGGGGGGGGGGCGTGTCCCGTGAGTACGTGAGAGACTGGTGGTATGACTAGAGATGTTAGGTCGTACCATTGCATTGATGGCGGCCCACTGGCCCGCAATTATGTGCAAAATACAACAAAACTATGTACAGTGTGTAAAAATTGGGGGGGGGGGGAAATGGAGAACAGATAAGGAAAACAAGAGTCCATCAGCAGGTCACATTGATTCGATCAGCCGATCGGGTGCCTTGGACATCCTGCTTGACCTGCGTAGCTGTGCCGGCGACGTTGGAGTGGTGTTCGTCCGTGACTCCGGGAGCGATGATCCTGTTCTTGTGTCCGTACTCCTGGTCGGAGCTAGCGGAGGCCAGGCCGGGGGAGGGGCGTCCTGTCCGCTGGGTCGTGGGTGTGTGGGTGTCGGTGGGGCCGGGGGGGGGGGGGGGGGGGGGGGGGGGGGGGGGGGGGGGCTTGCTGGGGGGAGTGCTGGCACTAGGGGGTGTGACCGGGATCCGGCGGGAGACAGGTCCCGAAGGGAGACCGTGTCCTGTCGGCCGTCGGGATACTCCACATACGCGTATTGCGGATTTGCGTGGAGTAGCTGGACTCTTTCGACCAACGGGTCCGACTTGTGCACCCACACGTGCTTCCGGAGCAAGATGGGCCCGGGGGTAGCCAGCCAGGTCGGGAGCGGGGTCCCTGAGGAAGACTTCCTGGGAAAAACAAGAAGGTGTTCGTGAGGCGTTTGGTTAGTGGAGGTACAGAGAAGTGACCGGATAGAATGGAGGGCGTCTGGGATGATCTCTTACCAGTGGGAGACTGGGAGATATCTGGACCGTAGGGCCAGCAGGACGGTCTTCCAGACCGTACTGTTCTCGCACGTACATTCTCACTCTGCACCAATGGCAGCTCACACTTCCAGGTACCGTAATACCCCTAGTCATACTACCACATTTTTCCAGGTATAATATAAGGTCACCCAACCTGAGGCACTAGGCGGAGCAGAAGCTCTCCATCCCAGCAGAACTCCCTTCGGGCTATCAGCGAAGCCATTTTTAATTGGCCCCCCCCAATCTCTCGATCCTCTAATGCGACCCGCGTACCGCCGAACACCCCAACTCACCTGTTGGGGACCCTTGAGTCCCCACAGCATCCCATTTCATACGGGCAGCACACCCCTGGGCCTGATCCCTGGCGTGGTGGCAGTGCCATGGTACCCAGATGGTGTCAGCAGTGCCAGGATACTAACCTGCTCAGGAGCTCATACAACCGAGAGCCTCTGATCACCTGGGTGACCCCCAGGTCCCACTGCACCTGGTACCTGTTTGTGGGGACCAGCGCTAAATGGTTCCCAGCTGGGGTCTTCTCGGCGAGGTCGATAGATCCCGGGGGCTGGTTAGAACTGCCGTTGGTATAGTTAAGTGAGAAGTTAAGCTTGTTAGATTACATGGAGAGTAACGAGTGTTGGGAATTCTGAAGAGCCCTCTGGCAGGATCCACCGGGCACGTCGCTCCCGATTCCAGGCAGCCGGTAAATCATGCCCCCCATCTTCCAGACAAACCACTTATCATAGATATCATAGAATTTACAGTGCAGAAGGAGGCCATTCGGCCCATCGAGTCTGCACCGGCTCTTGGAAAGAGCACCCTACCCAAGGTCAACACCTCCACCCTATCCCCATAACCCAGTAACCCCACCCAACACTAAGGGCAATTTTGGACACTATGGGCAATTTATCATGGCCAATCCACCTAATCTGCACATCTTTGGACAGTGGGAGGAAACTGGAGCACCCGGAGGAAACCCACGCACACACGGGGAGGATGTTCAGACTCCGCACAGACAGTGACCCAAGCCGGGAATCGAACCTGGGACCCTGGAGCTGTGAGGCAATTGTGCTATCCACAGTGCTACCGTGCTGCCCATGTGAGATACCTTACTGACAATGCCTATGTGTTACCTTCCTCAACTATCCTGGAGACTTCTAAAGAAATGACGTCAAAGTTCTGAAACCTGGGGCGAAATTCACCCAAAATATGACTAAGGGCGGGATTGGTAAATCCCATTGGCGGGCTGCCTCCACTGTCGGAAAACACGCGGTGGGTGGTCGGTAAGTCCACCCCCGACCCCCACTCCCACCCCCCATGTCATTTTGGGCACGTTTGGCAGGGTGTTTCCCACCTGATGTTTGGTTGAGATCTAAACGTGTATTCACCCACACACTAATTTCTTTGGGATTTGGGGAGTCTCTACCTGGTCTAGAAAAAATGCAGCAGGGATCTAAACCTTGCTGACCAGCCCGACTCCTCAGAGATTGAGCAGCCATTTTGAAAGCTCTCCATCCCAGCAGAACTCACCTTCGGGCTATCAGCTAAGCCACTTTTAAATTGCTCCCAGATCTCTCTTGACACCCCCCCCCCCCCCTCCCCCCCCCCCCCCCCCCCCCGATCTCAAAGTAAGCTTGAGGATTCCCCACACTCCCCACCCACAGACAATGAAACTTCCCACAGACATGGGCAACACCCGCCTTCTCCACCCCCAAGTAAGCATACCTCCACCATGGGACCATTGAGGACCCCCACCTTTAGGGCCTCTCCCTTTCTGGACCCCCCTTTCACACACACGACTCTCATGACGCCCCTTCATATTTGCCCTTCATCCCCCCACACTTCATACCCCCATCCCCCTTGAGCTCCCCTTTCATGGACATGGCCCCTGGCACATAGGGTCCAGGCAACCAAGACCCCCAGAGTGGCCATCACATCTGGTCTCTGCCTGTGATGACCAGTTCCAACTGGCACCCGCGTTTGGCCTCACTGGTGTGGCCAGTGATTCCCAAGAGCTGGGAGAATGAGGCCTCAACCCACCCGTGCATATTTAGATGAGCCTGGTGGCTGATTTAAATATTACTTGGATCACAACCAGCGAGGGTGTGATCCGGATCGCACTGGGCGCGGTGGGTTGGGTGGCACACGTGATTTTGCACCCAGCGCAAAGCCCATTTTGGATCTATCCCACGATGCTCCTGTCGCAACGGGATCGGCATCGGACATAACACAGTGGGAAAATCGCGCCTCTGATCTTTGTTTTCCTGGCCTGTCCTATTTCCTGCAGGATCCATAAGTATTATTATAAGTCACAGGGTTTCTTCCTTTGTGTGATTGTGGTATTCAAGTTACTTCAGTGTCGTTGCTGCACTGATGGATTACTCCATTTCACATAGATGTTGCTATACCACCTTTGTTCCTCCAACTATTGTCATTTGCTATTTTGTTAGTGTGCATTATCTTTTCCTGATGTGTGGTATATTGCATTTCCATCAGATTATATATATATTACACAAAAGATTACAAGTAAGAAAAGTATTTTAGGTCCAGAAGAATCTAAAATGTAATAATGTTGAGTGAATTTGTGTTTGTGTCCTGGGCACAGTAAATTAAGGGAGCCATGCACAGGCCTCTTTTCAGGAAGGAAATTGTAGACCGATTGGTCACACGATGACATGACTACAAAAAGGGTCATGTGACAGGAGTGCAGAAGTTTTCCTCAGCGTACGGGTAGATGACAAACATGGAGTAGCTGCTCAAGTTAGTTAATGAAGTATTATCTGTTACAAGTCTTTGGTCACCAGTCTTTGGGAACACAGCTAATCAACATGGCGTCAGGAGTTGGCCATACGGAACAAGGACTTTGCGTGTCGACACCCTCGTACTCGACAAAAACATTTCAGTCAGTTGGGAAAAGTCTGAGAAGGGGTGGCATATTTGTAGCAGTGCTGCATTATCTGGCAAATCAAAAGAAATACAAGCTTACATCTTATTAAGCGTCCCCTTGTGATAAATATCACACTGACCACGGAATCAGATGAAGTAAAAGCTTTTATTGGAACCAAACCCATAGCCCAAAGGTAGAAACAGGCACGTATATGTAGCTGTGCACTTAGACAATTCCACCACCAGCTTGTGGATGGCAAAATAGTACAAATAAAACCTGGATCATGTGATTATCATTCAGGACCTTTAATATCCACTGGGATAGAAACGTAACAAATAAAGGTATGAATAAGAATTAAATAGTTCAGACTACCCCAAACAACAATGTGATACAAAGAGTATAAATATTACTCCAGGATCCTGCGTTGAGAAACATAAATTCTTCCGAACTAAAATCATCAGCACAAGCAAAACAAAAGGCCTACAGAATAATGGAGACAACATAGCATTCAAGCAATTATTAGTCATACCATATTTCATGTCTTGACATTAGGACCGTCATTAAACACCAATAACCAACCGGTGAAGGTCAACTGGGGCCTCACGGTAGCATGGTGGTTAGCATCAATGCTTCACAGCTCCAGGGTCCCAGGTTCGATTCCCGGCTGGGTCACTGTCTGTGTGGAGTCTGCACGTCCTCCCCGTGTGCGCGTGGGTTTCCTCCGGGTGCTCCGGTTTCCTCCCACAGTCCAAAGATGTGCGGGTTAGGTGGATTGGCCATGCTAAATTGCCCGTAGTGTAACGTTAATGGGGGGATTGTTGGGTTACGGGTATACGGGTTACGTGGGTTTAAGTGGGGTGATCATTGTTCGGCACAACATTGAGGGCCGAAGGGCCTGTTCTGTGCTGTACTGTTCTATGTTCTATGTTCTAACTGCCCTTAAAAATAATAAACCTGCAAATGTAAATGACGGTCTTCAAAACAGTCCCACTACAGGCCAACACCACTTGGGCTCAAAGATAAAAGACTATCCCAACAAGTGCATAAAACAAGATAGGGGTCAGATTCTCCGTTGGACGATGCCAAAATTGTGAAAGGCGCTTGGGCACAGAAAGGGTCTTGATGCTGAAATCATGGCGGACGCCGGGATCACGGCAAATCTCAGTACTCCAGTGCCTCGACAGCGGCGTCAATGCATTCCACTCCGCATGTACAGTAAACGCCAATCACACATCATTAGCGGGCCAGACCCGGTATTCTCTGGGGCCTCCATGATGCTCCATCTCCGCCGAGGAAATACCTGATGGCCAGGTTCACTTGTGCTTTTAAAAATTGAGAAACAGGCGCTGTGGCTGCTGAGGGAGGGAGAGGAGGTAGAACAGGGAGATGCGCGACTGTGAGCTGGCGGGCAAAACAATCACCGGGCTGGTTGGGGGGGGTGGTGGTGGGGATGATGGGGGTGACCAGGGGATCGTTGTGGGGCCGGGGCATCCCCCCACAGGACCAGGGTGTCCAGGCACAGACCGCCATTGCCACAGTGTGCAGTGCAGCCATCTTGCCGCGCCCTCCATGGTCCCTGGTTCTGCAGAGTGACACCGGCCATATGGGTGCCTACCACCCACCCACCACCCCACAGCCTCCTGCACTCTAGTGACCTCCTGGTGACGCTCTCCACCAAACCAGCCCTCTCTCCCACAACCGACCGCCACCCGCTGGTGGGGTAGCACTCCCACCCAAGGGCAATGCACACATTGGACCCCACAAGGGCACCAGGTGGGGGCCACGGAGCATACCACTGTCATGGGCAGTGCCAGCCGATGGTACCCTTGACAGTAGGAATGGGCACCTGGGTCCAAGGGTGCCATGATGGGGGAGGGGGACATGCAGGAGCAGAGTCCGCAGTGCCAACCAGGGCCACTGTGTAGCCCGTTGAACCTGGTTAGGCATGGGGGTACGCACCATGCTAACGTATTCACCCCACAGTGCACTACATACAACATCCATACCGCCCGCCATAGCTGGGTGCCCCATACACAATGACCACTGGCCGCGGACGCCCTGTGCTGCCTGCATCCGTGTGTCTCACGTTGTGCATTTCATGTCGCCCCAGGAGAAGATGGGCCACAACCGCAGGGAGGGAGAGAAGACCAGAGGGGACCTGCTGGACCTGCGGCCCCTCACCGCAGCTGAGCAGAGGGTATTGGACCTGGACGGCGGAATTGGAGAGCAGGCAGTCACTGGGCCGAGGTCAGCATCGGAGATGCAAGCAAGCCTCCAACGAATTGCAATGCCCCTTTGCTACCCCTCCCCCCACACCATGCCTACCCATGATCTAACCATGTCTTATGTCTTGCATAACCTGGTGATGAGGTATGTTCATCTGGGGTCCCTCGCCCCCGAGACTCACCTGGTGATGAAACGGGACCTGCTGTTGACCTGAACCCACATTGCAACCCCGCGACACCCCAAAGCACATGACCTTTCATCACCGCTGTCACCGGCACCCTCCGCATCCCAGAGACACCCATCTCGGTTGGGCACTTTTGTGAAGAGCTCCTGGGACACTATCTGATGCGGACCACACACATGCTGCAGTACTTCAGGTGGAGGTAGGAACCCCTGAGGGGGAGGACGGTCATAGGTTGGCCGAATCCCAAGGATGAGCTGCCATGCAGATCGGTCTCGGGCTTCTAGAAAGGGCGGTCCGGTCAATGTTGGAGATGCAGGCACAGAGCGGACACTACAGGAGGGGGTGTCAGCAACCATCCAGCACCTGCAGATGCAGTTGGAGGAGTCCAAATGACTGCAAAGACAGGAATTGGTACCAATCATGCTTGCCACCCAGGCCAACACAGCACGGGTGGCATCTGCAGTGGAGGCCTTGGATGCATGGGTCAAGATGTCCAACGCCAGGGACACTCTGTGCAAGTGGCGGCCGAGGCACAGGACAGAGTAGCCTTGTCACAGGCAGCCATGTACCAGAACATTATGGGCATTGCTGTGGCGCTCCAGAGCTAGGCCCAATCACAACTGGTCATGTCTGCGGGCATTCAGAGCATTGGCCTGGTGCTAGCTGACCTGAGCCAGTCACAGAAAACCTGGCACAGTCACTGAGTGACATGACACAGTCAAAGAATGATAGAGTGCAGAAGAGGCCCTCCGACCCATCAAATCAGCATTGACACGTGTAAAACTGACCTGCCTACCTAACCCCATTTGCCAGCACCTGGCTTTCAATGTTACGATGCCTTTTCCCAATTTTAACTGCCACATGTAAACAACACCTTTGTCGTTTCTGCCTGGTGTAGGCGGAGCACCATGGGGGGCTGGAGAATACCGGCTGGGGCCCATTTATGATATTCTAATGGCTGTTCCTGTAATTTCATGACTTCATATTTGGTTGTCCTGCAACTATTGAAACAGATCATCAACCAATCACAACTATTCTAAAAAAGCCTCTTCATAATGGCAAGATTCTTGGTAGTGTAGATGAACAGAGAGATCTCGGCATCCAGGTACATAAATCCTTGAAAGTTGCCACCCAGGTTAATAGGGTTGTTAAGAAGGCATATGGTGTGCTAGCCTTTATAAGCAGGGGGATTGAGTTTCGGAGCCACAAGGTCATGCTGCAGCTGTACATAACTCTGGTGCGGCCACACCTGGAGTACTGCGTGCAGTTCTGGTCACCACATTATAGGAAGGATGTGGAAGCTTTGGAAAGGGTTCAGAGGAGATTTACTAGGATGTTGCCTGGTATGGAGGGAAGGTCTTACGAGGAAAGGCTCAGGGAATTGAGGTTGTTTTCGTTAGAGAGGAGAAGGCTGAGAGGTGACTTAATAGAGACATATAAGATAGTCAGAGGGTTAGATAGGGTGGACAGTGAGAGTCTTTTTCCTCGGATGCTGATGACCAACACGAGGGGACATAGCTTTAAATTGAGGGGTGAGAGATATAGGACAGATGTCAGAGGCAGTTTCTTTACTCAGAGAGTAGTAGGGGTGTGGAACGCCCTGCCTGCAACAGTAGTAGACTCGCCAACTTTAAGGGCATTTAAGTGGTCACTGGATAGACATATGGATGAAAATGGAATAGTGTAGGTCAGATAGGCTTCAGATGGTTTCACAGGTCGGCGCAACATCGAGGGCCGAAGGGCCCGTACTGCGCTGTAGTGTTCTATGTTCTACACTGTGTCTGCCCGATTGTAGCACATGATGCTAAAGCTAAAGCCACAATGCTACAATCTCAGTGTAGTCTATAAACATGGTAAGGAGCTGTACTTGACAAATGTCTTGTCCAAAGCCTTCCTACCCATGCAGGCCAAACAGACCATGAGGTAGACATAGACATCATGACCATAGAGGTGCTGTCCTCTTGTCGAATCCAGAAATTCCAAGAATCCTTACTGGCGGACATCTGACAACTGCACAACATCATCATGAAGGACTGGCCTGAGTCCTCAAGGAAGTTTCCCCATGAGGCGCCAGACCTCCCATGGTCATTCACAGCTGATCTGTGGGTTTTCCATTGGCAGGATCCTCTGCCTTCCGGCAGTGCACCCAGGCCCACAGGTTTCCCGACGGAGTGGGCTAGGCAACAATGGGAAATCCCATTGGCCGGTTGTGGGAACAGAGAATCCCGCACGGTATCTTCAAATAGAATGGTACAAAAATATTTAATCTTAGTTGGTTCATGTTCTAGGTGGGTTGAACTTGACTACCTGCCAAACATGATGAGACACTGTCATCATCAAGCCCAAGACACACTTTGCCACATAACATTCCTCAGAGTCACGACAGATAACACTCGCCAATTTGTCCCCAATTTCGGAACTTCACACACACCTAGGACTTTGAACATGTCATGAGCAACCCCTATACCCACACAAGCATGGTGTAGCTGCGCAGCCATTGAATAAAGTATTATTTGTTACAAGTCCTTGTTGTCAGTATTTGGGAGCCAGGTACTCCGACAGAAATGCAAACGTGGCAGCTGTTTCAGGATCCATCCATGGGATTCATCAGGTGCTGGACCTGTTCCACCCAACTGGTCTACAAGGCCAGCAATCTTTAAAGGTTCCACTCGAGGATGCTACCAAATATGCGCATTCTCCTTACATGTTTCGGCTGGATGCGGTTTTCCATCAAAACGATGGGCTGCTGCTAGCCCCGTGCTCAGCCGTCTGTCAAATGGCAACTGCCACCCCTCAAGTCCGCTGCTAGTGCTGAGGCGATTGAGCTAAATTAGATTGGGCCCTGGAGGAGTGGCAGATGCCCATGTGGAATGCTTGTCCCACTGAGGCCCAAGGATCAATTTAGCAAGGGCCCTTAGCTTTTTTGGGCACATGCTTGGAACCATTCCACCACATTACACATCTGAAAACAAACCACAACAAATTCAGTGCCCAAAGTTCTCAACAATTTGTGAAAAAAGAAGCCTGTTCCCACAGGAGCTGTAACTGTCTGAGCTTCAGAACCCACTTTACATCTTCATAATGCTTTGGCAAAATCCCACTTTAGGGTACTCTGAGCAGAATGTTTAGAGCTGAAGCTGATTGTAAAGTTCAGAGGAATTGCAACTTAACGGAGTCACAAATATTTACTCAAATAAACAGAAGCATGAGACAGTTTTTTTTTCATGAAAGCTACTGTATTATTGTCATTCAAAAGAAATTCAGTAAAGTCTGTCACTTAACCCATCAGAATGCATATAGTCAGAACTCATGATAGCAACAACTGCTTTCTGCTATCGGTTCTCTGTCAGATGCGGACTGACTTGCAGTGTATGATTTGTGTTTCTATTTCAGATTTCCAGCACAGAATGTGAAAATGCCAGTCTCGCATTCCCTGAATCAAGCTAAAGCTCAGGTAAATTCAACAAAGGGACCCAAGTTGGTTTCCTGTTTTCATGGGCTTTGACAGTATTTGCCTGTTCCGATGTTAAAGTGTCGCTTCAGATAAAAGTTAAGGCTGCAAAACTAATCACCATTTCTATTGTCGCTGCTTCACAGTGACTGAATGAAGTGTAATTCTGCTTTTCATTACAACGGATTTCTCGGGCGGCACGGTGGTGTATTGGTTAGCACTGATGCCTCATGGTACCGAGGACCTGGGTTCAATCCCAGCCCCGGAGTGTGGAATTTGCACATTCTCCCCGTGTTTGCTTGGGTCTCACCCCACAACCGAAAGATATAAAGGGGAGGTGATATGGCTACGCTAAATTGCCCCTTAATTGGAAAAAAAAGTGGCAGGTTTAGCTCAGTTGGCTAGACAGCCGGTTTGTGATGCAGAGGAAAGCCAACAGCATGAGGTTCAATTCCCATGCCAGCTGAGGTCAATCATAAAGCCCCCGCCTTCTCAACCTTGCCCCTTGCCTGAGGTGTGGTGACCCTCAGGTTAAACCACTACCAGTCTGCTCTCCGCCTCAGAGGGGAGAGCAGCCTCTGGCCATCTGGGACTATGGCAACTTTAATTGGGAAAAAAATGAATTGGGTACTTTAAATTTATTTAAAAAAAACAAAGGATTCCTGGATATTTACTCGATTCAGATTCCATAAATACATCTGTTTACAGCTGGGCTTAGAGGCGTCAATCACTGAATAAGTTGAATTTATTTATGAGATTGGTATTCCATAACAGCATTAATTTTTGAGCAAAAACCTCAAATCATTTTTGAAAAGTGGGATGGCATTTAACTTTTCCGAGTTCCGGAATTAAAAATCTGCTGCTCTGTCGGGCACGGTGGCATAGTGGTTAGCACTGCTGCCTCACGGTGCCAAGGACCCGGGTCCATACCTGGCCCTGGGTCACTGTCCGTGTGGAGTTAGCCCATTCTCCCTGTGTCTGCGTGGGTCTCACCCCCACAACCCAAAGATGTGCATGGTAGGTGGATTGGCCAAACTAAATTGCCCCTTAATAACAAAAAAATCTGCTGCTCTTGTTACCATGGTGGCAAAATGTAAAATGTTGAGGTAATAATGTCACAGCATCAAAGTGAACATATAAAAGTGTCCATGTCCTCTGATGTCATACACATTACAAGCGCTATACATTCACTGAATGTATACAGCAAAAGTTGTTATAATTAATAAAGTCATTCAAGTGTTGTTTATGCTTAGAGATTCACACGAAATGCAGGACTTCAAAATCCTACTATAAAGCACCATCATGTGTAGAAAGATTTAACAACCTGTTTCATTAATATCCCAGTTTTTTAAAAAGCAAAGCATTAACAGGATTTGTGCAGAAGGACAAAGCAGCAGCACATTTAAAACATCCTCAGCATTTAGTGGCTGCACTGAACTCGTGTTACCAAAGAAGCCACAAAGGAAAAGAAAACAGTGGCTAAGAACATAATGACATGAGATACATTCTGAAACAATCAGCTCCTAAAGGATTCATAGTAAAAACAGTCTCTGTGCGCATCCTACGAGTGTCAATTTGAGAATTCTCCTGCTCCACAAAGGGGAGGAGCTGACTCGTTTTCACCTCAAGAAAAACTATTCGTAAAGTAAATCAGGGCAGGGTTATTGCAGTTAATATTTGAAATGGGACGAAGAGGCGTGTCAATGCATTTTGGAAGGAAGGAAAAGATTGAAGATGGATGAATGAGATTGAGAGAAAAAGGAATAAGGGATTTGTTGAAAAGATTGGTAAATGGCATTGAAATGTAAGCGATTGAAGATATGAGAAAGTGGATAGATGAGGTTGCAGGGAAAGTGGCTCGAGGGATAAGGTCAGAGGGTAATTGTGTAATGTTCAGATCTATCAAAACGGGTAAGGCTGGTTGAGAAAAATGACCTCTTCCTGTTCTAAAAAAACGTTATATTCTCATGATTACCATTGTTTGGTAATCTACAAGCACTAAATCAGGAGGTATATGGCGTCACCAACATACATTTACAATAGTTTAAAGTTTATACACAGGAATCACACACAAGACCTCTTCAAGGATGTGCTTTAAACCTCTTGTTAGTTCTTGTTAGCTTATTCGTGTTTCCCCCCACCATCTCATCATGTCTGAATTTCATGCCAATATATAAATCCTAAACATTGATAGCTATCCTAAGAAGAGGTATTGGAGTAGAATGTTTCAACAATAGAAGCTAAGCACAAAACGAGCTAAATTCTGCACAGGTAATACAAGCATTTCAATACATATGAATAACCATTATTAAGAATTCAAGGTTCAGGTATTAAGAACTAAAAGGAAACAAAAATCATGATAACCCCTTTACAAGAGCACCAGGCTGCTAGGCACAAATTGTGTCAGTTTAAAGGCATCAATTGGCCACCAAAGGGATGACATTCAACCCCACCAATATGGGGATATCATCAACTTCAAACATCAGAAACCAACAGCAATGTGTATAAAAAAGTCAGAGGGTACAATCCCACAGTGTCACACGCTATAAGAGGATGCTACTTTCCAAACATAAATAACTTGTTCAAATTCAAAACTTGTCTTTAATTTCTTGCCGTTTTCACTTTGAAAAGAGTTTTTCTGTTTTTGTTCAAGTCTCAGCTCATGAGAAAAAAGAAACAATCATTTGCCGTTGTTGCTCCAAGTGTTCATGCAAGGCACCGTGGGATAAGGCACTGGGATTTTTCTCTGTTACAACCAGTTTTTGTTGAAGTCGTCGTGACAGCTCTCAGCACCTTTAGACCTCTGAACTGTCGCTGCTGCTGTCGCTTCGCCTTGTGGTCATTGTTTCATTGCTGCCAGCCCGCTTCTCACTCGGCGCCTGCTTCCTGCTGGCACTACTGTTCCTGCGCTTCAACAACAGCCAGATTATGGCGGCAATACAGACTAAGAGCAGCAAACCCCCAGCTCCGCCAGCCATGGGGAGGATACCGCCTTCAAACGCCTCGCTGGTGGTGGGCTGAAGTGGTTTCTGGTACTGCTCACCACGAGGCAGGTAGTCCTTCTGGGTGATGATAATTTTATTAGCACGGTCCAGTGCTATATGCTGAATATTGGTGCCTCGGCTATTCTCTGTTCTAATGTCCTGGACTAGATCTGGTTCCCTTGGTGATGATCGTCGGCTACGGTCAAGTATTGGGCTGTTGGAAAGGTTTCCTGTGGAGGGCACGGAATGGTACACACTTCTCTTGCCAATTCCTCTACTGGAATTCTCTTTGGATCGAACTGTGTAAATAACATGCACATACCACTCGCGGCCAGCAGCCACCTGGAAGAGATTTAGAAAGTCACAGCTTGATTAGGGAAGGCTTCTTTATTTGTATTGTGAATTGCATAAAGTTAGATGTACGATAACTGAAGTTGAAAGTTTCACTCTCATGCCTTACATGAATTTATTCCATAATCATTTCTACCAACTTATTAATTTCCTGCAGTAAGCCTCCGCAGTGACCAACAGAATAAGTTAAATATGATTCCCCCGAGTTTGTAAAAAATCTTAAATAACATTATTGATTCTCAACTTGTTGCTTTCCATGCTTTCCACAGTTTGGAGCTGTTTGATTGCATCTTTCATACAGCCATCACTTCCGTCTGTACCTAATCTCACAATAGAGATACATGTTAATTGCTACTTACAGAAGCTGATCAGGCAGATTGATTGCTTTGAGTCTATTACACATACTTGCTTACCTGTGGGATAAACATTCTCTCAATCTCTGGTTTCAATACAGGTCTATTAATTTTATTTTCTTTCAACCGGTAATTTCTGCTTTTTGAAGGTCTGATTCACAGAGCAAGGGAATGAGATTGCTGTACAGAGAGCCAGCAAGGTGGGAGTAATGCCCCTTTGTACTGTTTGTTTGCTGGGCCCCTCCCAGGCTGAGGGCCCGGCCCTGCCCAGTTCTCCCAACTGTCAGGCCTTCCTCAATCCATCTGGTGAGCTTGTTCCAGGACGGGAATATTGAGTGGTTGCTGGGCCCCTCCCGGGCTGAAGATTCCTTACACCAGCAGGGAGGAGATTGGTTCCATTGGGTGGTTGTTCTAGGATGGAGCACAGACTGTATTTTGCTGAGCCCTACTTGGACTGAAGACTTCTTTAAGACTTCAGCGTCATTTACCTCAGTGTGGTGACCTGGGGGGAGGGGGGGGGGGCACGAACTGTGTTTTTTGCTGGGCCCCTCCTGGGCTGAAGATCCCCAATCCTCCCACCCTCCAGCTTCACCCGGGGTCTCAGAAGTCTCTCCCCTCGGGCACCATTCCATCTACGGTGCCCCACCCTCCTGTGTCGCTGACCTCCTCCAACAGTGCTCCTTGTTCTCCCTTCTCTTCCCTTCCCTGCTTTGCTCTACCGCATACCTTCCAAGGGGGAGAGTACGTCATTGCACCTCGCTCTTCCCCTGGCAACCCCCTTCCCACTATCTATTTTGTCAATTAAAGTGATTGACGAAAGGCTGGCGCAGAAGACGGCAACATCTTGAACCCGTGGGCAAAGTGTTCAGGGAAGAGAGATTTCTTTGGCGCAGGGCAAGCATCACCACTCCTTGGATTTTGGGGGGGGGGGGGGGGGGGGGGGGGGGGGAGAAACATCATGACCCCACCTGAACAGAGCGGGTGGCGCCCGACCCCTGCCCCTCGACATTACAACGAGCCCCCGGAAGAGATTAGACAAAGTCCATCATCTGTCGACCCCTGAACTGTCGCAGCCCCTGAGCAGGACGCTTCGGGGCCGGATGCGAGAGAGACCCCCGAGGGCCCGTTCCGCCCGGTGCCATTTTGCACCCCTGTGTCGTTCCTTTTTATAACGACGGAGGGCTGTGACGGCTCCCTGACCTCAGGGTCATTGGGTGATGGTAGTGAGGAGCACCTCCCCTCTCCATCCCAGCCTCCAATGCTGGTAGTCCCCATCTCCACCCCGGAGCTTATTCCGGAACTGTCCCCGGGTCTATCCGGTGGCCCGGCGTCGCAAGAGGAGGGGGGGTCTGAGCCGCCTCCTCCCTCTGGCCTGATGCAGTTAGAGGAGTCTGCGAGGAACTTGTCTGTCGACGATCCAGGGGGTGGGATTGAGGCAGACCCAGGGCTGGTTGCTGGGACCGTGCCATCTGCCACACTCAATGTGGCAGAGGACTCGGTCCCAGACGGAGGAGGACGGTTGTCGGGTGGGGGGCACGGTGGATGATTTTGGGTCCATCAGCAGCGAGATGGTGGACTCCCTCGTGGCCGACACTGGGTCGCCTCTCATCTCCAGAGGGGAACTCCGGGATTTTCTGCATGCAAACCGCGGTCGCCGAAACCGAGTGCAGCTAGCCCTTGACTGGTGGTCGGACTTGGCGCTGCTCATCTGGTCTTCCCACGCCTACGTTAAAGATGCGGGAGATGCGGACGCAGCTGAGCAGCGTTGGCTAGAATCTTTCCGCACCGGACTCCTGAGGGCCCCTCTGCTCCTTCTGAGCACTGAAAAGGTGAAGGTCGCACTTTACTACTGACATGGAGGTGACCATAGCCAGCATCAACATTAACGGCAGCAGGGACGTTATCTGCAGGCTCCAGAGCTTCTCCGTCCTCCGGAACGGGAAGTATGCGGCGTGCTTCCTGCAAGAAATCCACACCGCTCCGGGAGACAAAGCCACATGACTCCCGGAGTGGCCGGGGGGGGGGGGGGGGGGGGGTCTAAATGAGTCACCTAACCTCACGTTTAGGCGAGGTGGCTGTCTTGACCCCACATTTTGGACCGGAGAAATTGGGGGTCAAGGAGCCAGCGCCAGGCCGGTTGCTGCATTTGACGGTCTGCGAGGGGGTTGAGGTACATCACTTTGTGAATGTCTACGCTCCCCAGGCTGGCCAGCAGCAGACTGCTTTCTTCGAACAAGTGTCCACTCATCTTGGCACCATCGCCACAGGTGAGTGCATCATCCTTGGGGGGGGGGGGTTTAATTGCACCCTCGGGACAAAGGACCGCCTTAGTACCCAGTGCAGCTCTCGTGCGGTGGTGAAGTTAAGGAACCTGGTCGGGTTCTTTGACTTGGTGGACGTCTGGCTGACTCTCCAGCCTGACTCCAGCGTCTTCATTTTTGTGAGGCCTGGGGTTGGAGCGTCCAGAATCGACCAGCTCTACATTTCAAGGGCATACGTGTCCCGACGGCCTCTGTGCAGCAGGTGCCGTGCTCGGACCACCGTCTCGTTGGAGCCGGCCAACCTGCGCATGTGCGGTTGACGTCACTTAGGCGCCGCCGTTGCGTCATTCTCGGCGCGCCGCCTTGACGCAAGCGTCAAGGCCCGGCGGCCGAGATGTATGGAGCGCCACTCCTAGCCCCCTGGAGTGGGGGTGAATATAGGGTGCGAGGAGCGGCCTCCGAGGCCGTCGTGAAACTAGGCCGAGTTCATGACGGCCTTCCCGATTCCGCGCGGGAGCGGAGAATTCCGCCCAGTGTAGGGTAGTACACTGGCTCTATGACAGTGCCACTTGGGAACCCTGAAAATCCCACCCTAACAGCGCGAGGGGTTAGTAGAGGTGAAGGCTGCCTTTCAAAATGGCTCCCCTAATTGTGAGTAGCTGGTCCTGCTGGTGAATTCAGCTCCCCAGTGTTGGAAAACTTTCAAAGTGCAGGAAAAACTCCCGAGGCCCAGAAAAATGGCGAAGTGCCGTTGAATAGCTGTCTCAATCTCAGCATTTCACCCATTGCGAAACATCCCACCAAACATGCCCAAAACCAGATTTTGAAATGTTTCAGGTGAATCCCGCCCTGCATGTTTTCAAGAAGCAGTTAGATACAGCACCTACATGCAAAAAAGGGGTTCTGCATAATAATAGGGTTCCCGCCCACTCTGGGCAGGAGGGCCTTTATGGCCGGTGAGGCGGGGCCAAAGACTTGCGATGGGTCTGACAGCCAACACGCATCCTGATTTTAATGGCCGATCCCAGAGATTCACGGCCTCTGTTATACTATATGTATGTTGCCCTCTTTGTAATTTTCAAACGTTCCACTGACGTTATTGTGAATCTGACCGTTGCAGAGCAGCTTTAATGATGTCTTATCCGTTCACCATCTCTGCACAATGACTCAGTCGCTAAATTTTAAGCTAAAATATTGGCTGGGTTCGGGTCAAGATTGGGACGGGGAAGAATGAAAGTCTGAAAATTCTGTTTCCTGATTCGAGTCCGCCTCCAACTTGCCCTTTTCCAACTTAAACTGAGGCTGGAAATTGGGGAGAGAGCTATCCGGCTCCAGGGGAGTGGGTTAAATCTTTAATTAAAATAAGCAACTTCATCATCATCATTCAGGATTTTAATCCTAACTCTGGTCACCCAGGTTTCCGAAATGGAAAGCTGACAATTTCACCGAGGTGACGGCTTGGTGGATTCAGGAGGTGGGCCTTCACTTCCACCTCCTGGATAGAAACATAGAAAATAGGAGCAGTAGGAGGCCAGTTGGCCCTTCAAGCCTGCTCCGCCATTCATTATGATCATGGCTGGTTATCCAACTCAATAGTCTAATCTTGCTTCCCCCCCCCAATAACCTTTGAACCCCTATGTGCGATGTCTACTTCTTGAAAACATTTTTTAAAAATTATTTGGAGTACCCAATTATTTTTTCCAATTAAGGGGCAATTTAGCATGGCCAATCCACCTAACCTGCACATCTTTGGGTTGTGGGGGATTCTGGATTCAGGTGCCTGCCAGAGGAGCCACCTCCATCAGGCATCCCCAGTGACATTCCCTGCTAAAGTCTCTGATCACAATCCACCGATTTCAATGCCCATCCAGAATGAGGCCTTCGATGTGCCCATGTCCAACCTCCAAACTCTGATCCACTTCCTTGTCCTCAAGGTATTCCCCATCCTGATGGGCCTGTGATCTTTCTCAATTACAATCCCTCCAACACCCATTGCCTCAGGGCCCCAACCTCCCCTTTCAGAGTAGCAGCCCATCCAAACAAAACCCTTCCCCATCTCATCCTTCAAATGACTCCTCCTCCCCAATCAATCCCTTAATCAATGTTCCCTTCCCCCCTCGGTTACTCTCTCCCTCCTAACCGATAGCCCTCCCTGCCAGTCCTGACCTAGTCATGTACGTGGCGTAGAGTGACCTTCTGCTGTGACCTTCACTGACAAACTCCCCCCATTGATTGAGGGCCAGCCTGCCAATCAGTGACATCACATGACATGCTTCGGAATTAAATCTGTGGCCAGGCCTTGGCTTATATCTCCTTATGAGTTAGATAAACATGATCCCCTCAGTGGGTGGAGGATTTTAGCAGCAAAAGCACTGCGCACAATTACCTCCAACGGGCTGCATCATTGCAAAGTTCCTTCAATTGTCGCATTTTAGGGGAAACAGCATTGGAAGACAGGATAAGAGGGTCGATTCCCCTAAATGAGTTGGAATAACTTGCCAAAATAAACCATTACAAACTGTCCAATCCTTCATTCCAAACAATTGGCATTCACAGCATAAGAGTAAACTAAAACCCAGCAGGAATGCAGGGGTTAACATCAAACATTCACCTGGAAAAGTGGAGCAGAAGCAAAGCTAAAACCATCAGACCCTGGCTGTTTCACAAGTGGTAATGCATCGGGGGCATCAATAGCCAACTTGGCATCGAAGGGGACATTACCAAAGGTTGGAGCTTGGGACTCAGGCTGAGCTCTGTCCTGAGGAAAGTAAGAGAATTCAGGTTGATGCATGGCTAATTGCGAATAAGCAACTTGAATTACATTTCCATTTTCCTTCCCTTTAACTAACAGAATCCAACATACCAGAATCTTAAACCTGTACAACAAAGATGAGGAGTCAGCCAGACAGCCAAATTCACGATTTGTTGGACCGTATTTGGGAACATATCCATCTGCACCAGTACAAAGAAAAACCTTCTCAATGTTGCAGATGAAAGAATCGCCCAAGTTCTGGACTGGGTCGACCATGACACGTCCATAAATGAGTGAACCTGAACAGAAAAATCATAGGAGACAGAGAATGAAAACAAAATACCTACTGATGTTTAGAGAACACAAGAAGGCCATTCAGCCCATTGCACCTAGCCAACAATCTGTTCGAGCAATTCAAAACTAATTCAGCAATCCTGTTTCCTTCCCCACAGCACTGCATTTCACCCTGGTATTATTCGCATAGGATTGACACATTGCCTCTTTTAGAAAAAAGTATAATAAGAATAAGAGATAATTTAGATATATACTATATAAATATATCTATAGCTTTAAACCCCTTCCTAATAATAATCTTTATTGTCACAAGTAGGCTTACAGTAACACTGCAATGAAGTTACTGTGAAAAGCCCCTAGTCGCCACATTCTGCCACCTGTTCGGGTACGCAGAGGGAGATTTCAGAATGTCCAAATTACTTAACAGCTTTCAGGACTTGTGGGACGAAACCGGAGCACCCGGAGGAAACCCATGCAGACACGGGGAGTACGTGCAGACAGTGACCCAAACTGGGAATCGAACCTGGGACCCTGGTGCTGTGAAGCAACAGTGCTAACCACTGTGGTATAATGGGTGTTTAGAACTGCGCACGGTACTCCAACTGAGGACTAATGGTGGCTTGCACAATTTTATCCCAACCTCTCAATCAGTTCTGTGGAAATTATAAAGCACCTTTTACACACGAGGAGGGGACGATAAAAGAACGTCAGAAGAAACTAGATTTAGTAAAATAACTTACAACTTCAGGAAAATGTCCATAAAAACTCCAGTTAGTTATCAGGAAAACGTTAATGCAAGTTCAGCGCAGTGGAAACCGAACGTGTCTGATACGTGGTTTCAATCAGCCACAGGTAATCACAATGGACAGGAAAAAGTCCTTAATGGCTAAGCGCAACTTGGGAATACGCTAACCAACCAACAGCCAATCATGCACCCAACTAAATAATTTGTACGTAGAAAAACTGTATTCGGTATGTAAACCACTGAAAAGTCCCACAAGAAAAAGATAGAATATGTATATCGATGGGCAGTCTTGGTGAACCTGACAGAAAGATCTTGATCAAAGATCACTCATATTTGTGACTTACAGCCAGCTCAGATTGACCACCTGAGGGGTGAATGTATCATTTCATTGTAACTATTTTGTTTAGAATCCTCATTAAAAACATTGGATATCATTTTGTCAATTCTAATTCTCGGTCCCTGAATTTAAGAGGTAAAATCACCTACACTGCTGAACACTTTTGTCGTCGGCAGCTTCCCTCGATTCAGGGATGATGTCTACTCAGGTTGGGAATTTCTGTTATGGATCCTCATGTAACCGAACAGGCCAATTCTCAAACCGCATCTCTTTGGGGACAAGGGGGCAGGGTGTCCCACCAGGTAGTGCTAATCACCAGTTAAAGCTCACTTTGTGTGTTCCAGGCCTTCTCTGCCGGGGTCATTCTGTCAAATGCTAACTATTTTCTGGGTTAAATCCATCGCCACCCATCCCGAGAAATCGATCTGGCCCATACTGCTGGATGGCAGAGATGCTTAGGATTGTAACATGTGATGATATTGAAGCTTTCAATACGCAAGCTGATTCAAATCCCTGTACACTAGCAGCTCACCCAATTATCCAGCTGCAATGTTATAATTTAGAATGGATCAGATTAGCTTTTCACTCTGATATGGTGGTTGGGACATTGGCGAACATTGATCCAGATATTTTCCTGGATTCTCTGTAACTAAGCTCAGATCCTTTTTAGATGAGGTAACATTCTACCATCTTTAGGTAACGTTTCCCAGTCCTGGCCTACACACGTTCAGTGAGAATGACTGACCTGCTTTTATTAAAATACATTTAAATTGTCTCTTGGTCTGAATTGGAGGATCAGTTGCTCATTCACCCTTAAATTTATTCATTCCAATTGTGGATCTGTTTCTGATCTCCTGACCAGGGATCCTAAGTTTGAGGAATCGTCGATACAAATCTGCATCCCAATATTACATTCGCACCATCCAAGTGCCAGGCAATGACCATCTCCCACAAGAGAGGATCTAACCACCGCCCTTTGACATTCAATTGGATTGTCTTTGTTGAATCCCCCACAATCAACATCCTGGGGGTTACCATTGATCAGAAGCTGGACTAGCCATATTAATACTGTGGCTACCAGAGCAGGCTGAAGGCTAGGAACCCTATGCCGCATAACTCACCTCCTGACCCCCCACAAAGCCCATCCACCATCTACAAGGCACAAGCCAGGAGTGTAATGGAAGTCTTTCCACTTGTCTGGATGAGTGCAGCTCCATAAACACTTAAAAAGCTCAACACCATCCAGGACAAAGCAGCCGCTTGATTGCTCCCTTTTCCACAAACATTCAATCCCTCCACCACCAACGAACAGTGGCAGCCGTGTGTACCATCTACAGGATGCACTGCAGTAACTCACCACAGTTCCTTAGACAGCACCATCCAAACCCACGACCACTACCACCCAGAAGGACAAGAGTAGCAGATACTTGGGAACCCCACCACCTGGAGCTTTCCTTCCAAGTCACTCACAACCCTGACTTGGAAATATATCACTGTTCCTTCACTGTCGCTGGGGCAAGATCCCGGAACTCCCTCCCTCAAAGCACAGTGTGTGTTCCTACACCTCAAGGACTACAATGGTTCAAGAAGGCAACTCACCACCACCTTCTGAAGGGCAACTAGGGATGGGCATAAATGCTGGTCTAACCAGAGATGCCCACATCCTGCAAATGAAAAAAAAAATCCATAATAGAAATTCCTGAATCTGTGTTTGTCAAATCTCCCCCAGTAACAATTCGACCTGATAAGTGTTGGAAGACCTGAAAACATTTTTTATCATCTATTTTGTTTGCAAGCAGCAGAACCATCAAACTGGGGAACACAGGCATTATTAGTCATGAAAATACAATCTCGCAGATCTAATCTGGCAGTTACAGAAGGATATCAGACACAGAACATATCAGGTCTGCATGGGTGACTCTGCAATACCAGTATGCTAATCGGAAATAAACATCTCTTTACTGGTAGCTTCGATGGTGTGCATGTATGTGTAGGGAGGTCTCACTAGCTGTATAGCAAGTGCTAGCAAACCTTCAGAAAATGCAACGTCTGTTCCTTCTCCAAATCCCATTGAGCCATCAGACAGCCAGAGTTCTCTCTTGGATAGTAAGACCATCTGGGTGTTCAGGCTAAACTCAGCAGCCACAGGGTCGCTCACCTTTTACAAAGAATAAGAGCAACACGTGATTAGCTTCTTGCCATTGTTAAATTATACTATATTACTTTTAGTTAATTACATTGGAATTACAAAATTTTACATCATAGTTTCTGTCAATGATATGAGATTATGATATTAGACACTATACCATAGTACCTATATTATGTACATTAAATCAACTGCAGACAAATGTCTCCAGGCATTCTACAATACCTGCTGGAATCGAATATCCAGATCAAACGTAATGGGTTCTCGTGGATTACAGACAATTGGCAGATTGTACTCCAGGTTCGGTGCTGAGCTGCATGGGATCAGTTTCACTGTATATGTACCTGAATAATCCCTGATCTGGAGTAGGAAAAAGAACAAAGAGACATGTAGATGGTGAGAATAGTAAACTTACACGCTGGGAGCGCAAACCTCTTCAACACTGGTTCAAATGCATACATCCAGTGTAGAATTTGAAATAATTATTAGGGCTGCAATCATTTTTGGTGATTTATTGTAGAATAGTGGACGTGAAAACCCAGATTCATTTAAAAATCAAACAGATACAACCATGGACTGCAAGGTGTTTCTTGTTCGATAGCCTATCTCCTCTGTAATTATGTTATAAAATTGATCCTCAAGACCAATGTTTGCAAGTCTCAGCCGTGGCATCCTTTGCTCAATAGCTGCAGTCCTCAGAGTCAGAAGGCAGGGCTCAATCTTACTTTAGAGGCTTGAGCATGTAATCTAGACAAACGCTTCACTGCACTATTGTGGAAGTGCTGCACAGTTGGAGGTGTGGTCTTTCTGATGAGAAGGCCTTGACTGTCCTCTAATTGGGTGTAAGAGATTATTATAACAATATTTGATGAAGAGTAGAGAAGTTCTCCCCAGTGAAGTTGTTAATATTTACCCCTCGATCAGCAGCGCTAAAACTGATTGTCTGATTATTTATCCCATTGTTGTTTGGTTAAGTACAACCTGTTTTCCAAGTTTTCCTACATTGAAACATCGACAACACTTAATTGGCTGTGAAATACTTTAGATGTTCTGAAGATATAGAACATAGAACAGGACAGCACAGAACAGGCCCTTCGGCCCTCGATGTTGTGCCGAGCAATGATCACCCTACTTAAACCCACGTAACCCGTATACCCGTAACCCAACAATCCCCCCATTAACCTTACACTACGGGCAATTTAGCATGGCCAATCCACCTAACCCGCACATCATTGGACTGTGGGAGGAAACCGGAGCACCCGGAGGAAACCCACGCACACACGGGGAGGACGTGCCAACTCCACACAGACAGTGACCCAGCCGGGAATCGAATATGAAATGTTCCAAATAAAAGACAGTTCTTTCTTTTGACAGAAATACCAACTTCATTATTCTAATTGGGAAAATTTAACCAATTCTAAGGCCAGCCACGAGATGGAGCGCTTTCGTTAAATGACAAGGTCAATTACTAAGGCCACAGATACATAGGGCATGGTTTAACGGAACAAAAAGAGTCCTCTTTCGGGTGCATTAACGCGGGGTATTTCTCGGCGCCTGTAGCACCGACAAAGACACCGCTATTCAACAGCCCTTTGCCGTTTAATTTTGGCCTCAGTGGGGAACTCCTAGCTGAGGCCGCATTTAAATCAAGAGTACTCACAAATCAGAGCGGCTTCCGGAGCCGCCCATTGCACCCAACTGATCTCCTATGGGGTCCTTGACCCCCGCCCCTCTCATTCCACATTCTATGGGTGAGGCACCCCAGACCCGATCCCTGGCACCCTGGCAGCCTGGCAGTGCCACCCAGGCACACTGGCAGTGGTACCCATGCACTGCCAGGGTGCCCATGTGGCAGAGCCAAGGTGCCAGGCTGGCAGCGGGAGTGCTAGAATTCCATCCTGCCCTGTCCCCGACCATCTAGAGATCTCTAATGGTAGGGAAGACCTCCCCCCAACAACTGCCTATATGCCTGGCCCACATTTGTGGAAAACAGTGCTAAATGGCACCCTGGTGAGGTCTCTCAGGCAAGGCCGTTAGTTCCCGGGGGCTGGGTGAATAGGACAGGAACATATTTAAATCAGCCTAATAGCTCATTTAAATATGCTAATCTGGATCACGCCAAGTGAAGGCGAGACCCCAATCGCGACGTCTTGCAAGTTTCCGCTGAAACACGCGAGATGTTTCGAGCATCACGAATCTCACGAGGGGCCTCTTGCGAGATTTACCGGCCTCCTGGCATCACCAAGTTGAGCGTGACGAGGCCGGTAAATCCCACCCATAATTTTCCACAGAAAATTACTGGGTGTGCAATCGCAAATTCTGATCCCTGAAAGACAACAGAATTCCCAGAAAATCTTAATTTAAAATAGAACGTGGCTTCATCGGTCTGAACCAGAATGTATTTCTCAAGCTATAATTTAGATCAACATGTGGAACATTAAAATTGCAAAAGAAACTGTAAGTTATTTAAGCTAGGGCAGCACGGTAGCATTGTGGATAGCGCAATTGCTTCACAGCTCCAGGGTCTCAGGTTCGATCCCGGCTTGGGTCACTGTCCGTGCGGAGTCTGCACATCCTCCCCGTGTGTGCGTGGGTTTCCTCCGGGTGCTCCGGTTTCCTCCCACAGTCCAAAGATGTGCAGGTTAGGTGGATTGGCCATGATAAATTGCCCTGAGTGCCCAAAATTGCCCTTAGTGTTGGGTGGAGTTACTAGGTTATGGGGATAGGGTGGAGGTGTTGACCTTGGGTAGGGTGCTCTTTCCAAGAGCCGGTGCAGAATCGATGGGCCGATTGGCCTCCTTCTGCACTGTAAATTCTATGTAAATATGTATTAAATTTAAACTGCCTGTCAGTGGCACTGACAGTTAATTGACAATCAGCTGAAAGTGATTGCTTGAATAAGTGTTAGTGTAGCAGGAAGTTGATTTAGTAGTTGTAACTTGGTGCGAGTCTTAAATTCTCCATACAGATAGTGTTTGCTCCCACACAAATCTGAAGCACAGAGAGTGTTTAGGGAACCAACTGCTTCATAAAGTGAGTATACCAGTCAGAAATGTGAGTGCAAAAGGGCATTCACTGAAAAGAGGAAAAGAGGTGCTACTTTTTATTCCTTTTGTTTTAATTTCAGGAGTTGATGAATATTCTTCATCCATTGGTAGGAATAACAGCAAACGGGATTATTATTTAAACAATAAAATATTAAAGCATGCCGCTGTGCAGAGAGACCTGGGTGTGCTAGTGCATGAGTCACAGAAAGTTGGTTTACAGGTGCAACAGGTGATTAAGAAGGCAAATTAATTTTGTCCTTCATTGCTAGAGGGATGGAGTTTAAGACTAGGGAGGTTATGCTGCAATTGTATAAGGTGTTAGTGAGGCCACACCTCGAGTATTGTGTTCAGTTTTGGTCTCCTTACTTGAGAAAGGACGTACTGGCGCTGGAGGGTGTGCAGAGGAGATTCGCTAGGTTAACCCCAGAGCTGAAGGGGTTGGATTACGAGGAGAGGTTGAGTAGACTGGGACTGTACTCATTGGAATTTAGAAGGATGAGGGGGGATCTTATCGAAACATTTAAAATTATGAAGGGAATAGATAGGATAGATGTGGGCAGGTTGTTTCCACTGGCGGGTGAAAGCAGAACTAGGGGACATAGCCTCAAAATAAGGGGAAGTAGATTTAGGACTGAGTTTAGGAGGAACTTCTTCACCCAAAGGGTTGTGAATCTATGGAATTCCTTGCTCAGTGAAGCAGTTGAGGCTCCTTCATTAAATGTTTTTAAGGTAATGATAGATAGTTTTTTGAAGAAAAAAAGGATTAAGGGTTATGGTGTTCGGGCCGGAAAGTGGAGCTGAGTCCACAAAAGATCAGTCATAATCTCATTGAATGGTGGAGCAGGCCCGAGGGGCCAGATGGCCTACTCCTGCTCCTAGTTCTTATGTTCTTATGTTCATTCCCAGCTAGGAGAATGGAACTAGATATGACGTTACTAAATTAACTAATACAGTAAATAAGGATAGAGAACCAAGGCAGTGCAGGTGGGATGCCTTGAGCTTGTTAAGGGTTTTGGAGAAGGCTGTAACAACAGACGACCTTCTGTATGACGAGTCAGCAGCACCAGGAACTTCAGCTCCGAATTTCTGAGCTGGGGTCTGAGCTGCAGATATTGTGAGATATCAGGGATGGGGAGAGTTACCTGGACACTTTGAGGCAGTCACACCCCTGAGATTAATTGGCACTTCAGAGTTGGTCAATGGTCAAAGACAGGAGAATGTGACTATGAGTCAGGCAAATATGAGCAGTCATGATGCAGTGACGGAGGAAGCTCAGCCCTTGACTTTGACCAACAGATATATGGTACCTGTTGCCTGAGTGAGTGAGAACAAGGACTGCAGGGTGGATAGGCAAACAATTCTAAGTACCACGATGCAGGAAGCCATTCGAGTGCGGGGAGTGAGGAGGAGTGTGGTAAGGGGACAGAATATTCCAGCAGATAGAAGCTGTTCTCTGCAGCCATGACCGGGAGTTCAAAAGTTCTGTTGCCCGAAGGACATCTTCTTGCTGCTGGAGACAAAATTGGAGCAGGAGGGGAAGAACCCAGTTGTCATGATCCACGAACCTATGCCACAGGTAGAATGAGGAATGATGTCCTGTTATAAGGGGTGGTACGGTGGCACAGCGGTTATCACTGCTGCCTCTCAGGGTGTGGGGATGCCAGTGTTGGACTGGGGTCAGCACAGTAAGAAGTCTTACAACACCAGGTTAAATTCCAACAGATTTGTTTCAAACACTAGCCTCTCAGGGGCCAGGGACCTGGTTTTGATTCTGGCCTTGGGTGACTGTCTGAGTGGCGTTTGCACTTTCTCCCCGTGTGTGTGGCTTTCCTCCGGGTGTTCCCGTTTCCTCCCACAGTCCAAAGATGTGCAGGTTAAGTTGGGTTACGGGGATAGGGCAGGGGCATGGGTCGAGATAGGGAATTCTATCAGTGGGTTGGTGCAGACCCGATAGGTCAAATGGCTTTTTCTGCACAGTAGTGACTCTATGGAGAACTTTTGAGGAGTTAGGCTCCAAACAAAAACACAGAACTTTCTAATTTGTTACCTGAGCCATGTACAAACTGGCACAGAGTCAAGCAGATTAGAGAGAAATATGTGTGGCCCTTAAGTTTTTTGATGTTTCCCTGGAATTTTTATTGGGGTATGACCAAGAGGCAGCAGGTTTTCTTCCCAGAATGTGGTTGGAGAAATTGCAGGCCCACCACCCCTCCAGGAGACCACACAGGCACGGCTGGAGGTAGAGGAGAAGGTGAGCATCCAGAATGTCACTGATGTGTTAGGCAGGTTGGTTTGACGTTGACTGCAACTGGATGCAGGGAAGCTAGAAACAAACGTCTGATGATCCAACACGGTTTTATTTAACTATGGACTGCTGTACATATTCAGCTGTGGGTTGACACTCTACTAAACTAACTGATGATCTCTTACTGGCTTGACCAGTCTTACTAGCTACCGCATGGTGATAGTGCTCACTAGCTTGTGTACTCTGACTGTCTCAGTAGCTGGGTCCTGAGAGAGGGAGAGTCTTAATGCCCTGTGAGCTTTATCATGGTGGTGTTCTGTCTGGTGATTGGTTGTTCTGTGTTGTGTGTTCATTGGTCATCCTGTGTGTCAATCACTGCCTGTCTGCACCTCATTATATACATGAGTGGATATTATGACAGTCACCAGGAGGATGTGGGTCCAATGCTCTAAGCACTTTAGTGAGCTGATAAGATCTGGGAAGCTGAGTGACAGTCCACTAACTACACACAGCAGCATTGCACACAAGCTCAACAGATTGAGTGCCCATAGTGCACCCTCACATTGTCAGAGCGATTACCCTGGATCACTGGTATATCAGCCACCCAACACGTGGGGTGACAGTGAAAAGGGGGTATCAGTAAGGAGAATAATAGCTCATATCAAAGTAATATTGTGTGAGTTGTGAAGGAGAGTCTGCACGTTCTCTCCGTGTCTGCGTGGGTTTCCTCCGGGTGCTCCGGTTTCCTCCCATAGTCCAAAGATGTGCAGGTTAGGTGGATTGGCCATGCTAATTTGCCCTTAGTGTCCAAAAAGGTTAAGTGGGGTTACTGGGTTATGGGGGTAGGGTAGAGAAGTGGGTTTGAGTAGGGTGCTCTTTGTAAGGGCTGTAAGGGCTGATGGAACGAATGGCCTCCTTCGGCACTGTAAATTCTAAAATCATTCTCCCTGTGTATTGCCAAAGCATGTACACAATAGTCTGGAGATAACACAGGCAGGAAGCAGGCTACTGAGCCTGCACCAATCATGACCATGAAGGAAGCAATGCTGGAATTCACACAGGTACCATTGCTGCAGGCCTTTGGTGATGGCTGTTGTGTTAAGTGATCCTATTGTTGTAATGATGAACACAGACCATCAAGTTGTTTAACTAGAAAGATGATTTATTAGCAAACACATGGAAAGATAACTAACAGATTAGTACACAGACAAAGTTACTAAACAAATTCAGTGAATTCTCCTGGAGCTACTCTAAATGCGACTATCCTGTTGTACGTCCTACTACTAAATGGCATGTGTCTCCAGTCATATGATGGATGTCTGATGCCACCTGATGGCTGGAGGTTGTACTGGTAGCTATGTGCCTTGATATGCAACTAAATACATTTATGTGTACATGCATATCAGCACAATGGTGAGGCTGGAAGCCAAGAAAGGCAGGGTTTTGTGATAACTCTATCCTCAAGTGATGAGTAGTTTTGGTACCCATATCTCAGGAAGAATATACAGCAAATCTTCACTAGATTGGTTCCTGGGAAGAGAGGGCTATCCAATGATGAGAGGCTGAATCAATTGGGTCTTTATTTCCTGGAGTTTAGAAAAATGGAGATGATCTAATTGAAACATACATGATTTTTAAGAGGATAGACATGGACAAGACATTTCCCCTGGCTGTGGAATCTGGGGAGGTGCGGGATGAGATTTACTGACCGCCCATCCAGGTTTTTTTTCAGCGGGGAAGGCAGCTCGCCAGCAGGATCTACTGGTCTCATCACGGCCGGGAAACCCGTGTGCTGGCATGGGACGGGAACTTCCTGCCAGCGTGAAAAGCCAGTCAATCCCGCCCACAATGTCTGTGGGCTCTGTGGGCAATTAGAGCTGCGATGTGGGGCAGGATTCTCTGAGCCTCCATGCCGAAATCGCGCTCGGCACGAGAGCAGAGAATGGGCGTCAAACTTGAGATCGGGCCCCACACCGCTCCCATGATTCTCCAATCTCCGGAGAATTGCCGACAAACGAACACGCGCTGTCGACGCAGTGTCGGTCGGGGCCACTGAAAGAGGCCCCCACGGCGATTCACCGAATGCAGCTGGCTGAGTTCCCGACGGCGTGGTTCTCTCATGGTTCCACCCATTGCGAACTCGGCGTGACGGTTGCGAACTAAGTCCACGACCGCCCTGGTGAGGGGTGGAGGAATCATTCACCGGGAGGGGGGTCCTCCAGGACAGTCAGCCTACCGATCAGAGGCCACCGATCTGCGGGCGCGCACAATGTGGGGGGGGGGGGGGGGGGGGGGGGCCTATGTTTTCGGTGCCGATCCGCGGTGTGGGTCGGCCATATCACGCAGGGTGGCATGCGCCGACCCCCGACCGGAGGTGCAGGGCCCCGTATTGGCAGCCGGAGCTGGGAGGACTACTCCGGGGCCCTTCTAGCCCCCTGCAAATTGGAGAATCACCGTTGACTTTCTTCAGGTGATTCGTGCGCATTTTTTCGTGGGCGTGGGGACATCGCCCCATTATTGGAAAATCCCACCCAAGGAGAAATGACTCACTCGGAGAATTGTCTACGCCATGGTTGAGTGTATACAAGACTGAGATCAATAGGTTTTGGTTTCTCAGGGAATCGAGGAATATGAGGAGAATGCAGGTAAGTGCAGTTGAGATGGAATATCAGCCATGGTTGTATGCTTGGCAGAGCAGGCGCTGATGGGCCGAATGGATTACCTTTGCTTCTATTTCTTATGTCTTCAAGTTTGGTGAGAAGAATCATGGAATACAACCTCCAAAACATCAGCAAAACTCCCCTGATATCATGGAACAAGAAGTGGATTTCAACATGCGCAATCTTTTTAACACAGCTGTCCTGTCAGGTACGCACCCTGCAATGGCGCCTGATGCTTGTTAACAAACGCAACAATAAATCTCCAGGTTATCTAAGCAGCTAGAATATGGAAAGTTTTTTGAGACACTTCACAGAGTCATAAGGAGAAGCATGAATATCAAGTGAAGGAAGATAATGTAATTGAAGGCATGGCTGCCAAGGTTGGAGTCAGGAGTGGGTGGGATACAGAAGTCAGAAAGGCAAAGAGTTCATTGGGAAGTGAATGATTTAAACACCAGGGTGAAAATTTTAAATCTGAAGCATTGAATAAGGGCAGCAGCTGTGAAACATTGGCAGCACCCGATATTCAATCCCTGAAGCCAGGAATGTAGTGAGGAGAATGCAAGGGAGTGAGGATGTGGGAAAGGGTACACCAATACCTTAACATAGTAAACTTACTGCAAAATCGGAGATGAAACTCCATTGCTGTGTTGGCTGGTTGTAGGTTGGTTCACTGCGCACAAGACTGAGTGTGAACGTAAGGCCAGGGTGATCAGCAGACATGACCATTGATGCCAGTGAGGTGCCTGGAACACAAAACAGTGCAGATGTTACATCAATCACCGCTAGTGAAGGGTAGAAATGAGAGGATAAGTGCACATATAGACAAAAGTAGGATACAGAAGGATTAGGATCAATTTATTTTTTTTGGCCAGTTACTTAAAAAATTTTTTTTAGAGTATCCAATCCATTGTTTCCAATTAAGGGGCAAATTAGCATGGCCAATTTACCTACCCTGCACATCTTTGGGTTGCGGGGTCAAAACCCACGCAAACATGGGGAGAATGTGCAAAGTCCACACGGACAGTGACCCAGGGCCGGGATTGAACTTGGGAACCCGGCGTCTTGAGGCAGCAGTGCTATCCACTGCACCACCATGCTGCCTCTTTTCTGGCCAGTTTATTAAGTAATTAATACAAGTACCAGTACAAATAAAACTTCATTACTTGCAATTGTTTCTGAAGCGATTACAGGAGGATTTGTTTCGTTTTTAGGTGCCAGCAAAGTGCTTGGTGACCAGACCCATTTAACATTTTCAGACATCCTCCATTATAAAAACATTTAACAAGTACGTTATTTGTTTTCCTGAAACACAATCAAGGTAGAGAACTCTCCTAAAGGATCTGTTTGAAGTGTGTGCATTTTCACATAGGTTTGAATCTGAGTGTTCTCAGCCACACAGAAACAAATGGGTGGAATTCTCTGATTTTGAGACTAAGTGCTGAGGTGAGCAGCTCTGGTGATGGCCAGAATGGCGGGATACTGTGCCAGGTTCTGTGAATGGAACCTCATTATTTATGCACAGACTAGTTCCCCTCTGACTCTCCTGGCAGCTGATTTGTCCACCTGCCGTCAACTGGTGGGTTCGAAGGGCCCGGCATCACATTTAAACATCAGTTCAGCACACTCGTATTACTCTCTCCAGTCAACTTGCCATCACCTGACTAATCAGAATGTCAGCAACCCAGAGGGAACAGGCTAGCAGCCTCAAGAAATCTTCTTCTATTCAACCTCCCTCCCACCGAACCCATCACCTGCGAGGTTTCCATGCCCCATTTGGACCTCTACCCACCGCATCTGGACTCTTGATGTATCCCCTTCCAGCAACTGATGTGGAATCCCTTTGACCACCTTGATTGTGGACTTTTCATGCAGCCTTGTCAGGGTCCAGCTTCCCTTCCCTCCATTGTCTCTCTGCCTTCCATTTTTCATCATCTTCATCCACCTCCTTGCCCTTCTGCCTGCCATTGTGAACCCTCATCCTTTCCCCCACCTTTGCACAGCCCTCCTTCCATATTGCCCCCTTTTGTCTTCATCAGGGCACCCTCCACCAACCCCCTCCCCCGCCACTCCACTCCACCCTACCCGCACTACACCTCAGATCTCAGCCCACCTCCAGTCGAATTTTGAAACTTTGGTGCATGATTCCGCAGCACAGTGCGGCCGAGGTGGATATTGGTGTGTGGTACTAGCAGAAGGGGACTGCTGTACTCCACAACCCCAGGCACTTTACTGATCCGTCTCGGTGATATAGGAGGGTCCATGGGTCCAGTAGCTTGTTGATGTCCATGAAGATCAGCTCAGCATAGAGATGGAGAGTAGGAACCAGTCTGCCCGAAAAACGTAGAGCAGCGCAATGTGCAAGATACTCTTTATCAATCGGGTTTCTACCAGTGTGGCGGACGATTGAAAGGTCTGATGGGATACCAGCGGCTAGCTATTTTAATGAGCAATCATGAGATGCAAATGGCATTCACGCCACCAGCAAGTGGGAAGACTGATCCACCATTGACCCGCCATTGGGAGAATTACAACGTGCTTTTACGCTACCGTTTTTCCAGCTTTTTGGCACCCGCTAGATTCTCCGCTCCCGCCCGCCATGAAATTCGCCATGGGTGGGATGCGAGAATTCCATCCAAACAGTCTGCGTCTCACAACACCTAACTCGCCCATGTGTTGGCTTGTTTGTGGAATCAAGAATACACATCTGAGCAGGGCATTTACCACTAATAGAAATTCTGTCGTTTACCTGGGTGAGACATGACAAACTGGCCTCTGAATCGAACCTCGGTCTTGAAGTTTACCACCAGTCGCCCTTCTTCATTGATCCTCATACTGGTTGGATACAAGGCACCTGCACAAAGTAATCCAAACAATCCAGTTCCTCATTAAAGGTTTCCAGAGTTTAGGAAATTGTATCACACAATGATATTAAAGCAATAATTGAATCCGTCAGTATTCTACAAAGGAATTGTGACTAATCGTAAGGATTATTAGTCAAGTGCTTTATTCACTGTTTTCTTCAGTTCCTTTGTATGATACAGGATTCTTTAATGCTTTTGACAACAATTTTCTGCTTTTGTTGGAGCACCTAACCATGCCTTTAACAGCTTTCAAAAAAAAACAGCTTGGATTCAAACAGATAATTGTTTTGTTGCTCTTTGCACACCGGCTGAACTGAAGGTCCTCTTTCCTCTGAACTCACCTGTGTCTAAATAACTATAGTTTGACACTTGCTAGATTGTCGATATTAAACTCACTACCTTAATAAGGTGGAGGAGTGAGATGGTGAATGATTTCATGAGGAAATTGGATAACCGCTTGAGGGAAATTAACTTGCATGGTTATGGGAACAGTGCGGGAATGGGACTGACTGGATTTTTCTACAGAGCTGCCATGGACTCAATGGGCTGAATGGCCTTCACAATGTCGTCCTGACTTGATGAGAGTAGCTTCAGTTGGTTGATTTGATCAATTAGATTCTTCCATGTATCCAATTTACACATAGACCCAAAATGCCAAATACATGCCTCTGTTTCAGTCTTAAACACTCGCTCTGAATACAGTGAAGCACAAGAAGGAAAGGAAATATTTGGATTTATATAAATGTTTTCATGATTACCAGCGTCTCAAAGCACTTTACAGCCAATGAAGTACATTTTGAAACAATAATAGAAAATACTGGAAAATCTCAGCAGGTCCAACAGCATCTGTGGAGAGAGAAGGGAGCTAACGTTTCGAGTCTGGATGACCCTTCATCAAAGCTAGAGAGAGCTGGCAATAGGGATTTATACTGCCATGGGGGCGGGGAGGGGTGGAGGGTGTCTGACAGTGAGGCTGGATGGGGGAGGGCAAGAAATACGTGGAGATTGACAATGATATCGTGGACATCCGGTGGCGGCCATGGAGGAGTAGGTCGCACATTCGATAGCTCCCGCCTGAAACAGACTTTCGGACCTTTTCCCCCAGATTTTTGTGGACTTTATGAAATAAATCAATGGAGTGAGCCATAGTAAGGAGGATCCCCCCCCCCCCCCCCCCCCCGGGTGTATGGATAGCTGGACCTCAAGTGGCTGTCTGAGACAAATTATTCCCGATAGAGGGAAGCGAGGGGAGCTGGCAGTGCGGCGAAGCATAGCAGACGGCAAGGACCAGGGAGCGGCGGCTCACTGGCCAAAGGAGCAGCAGATGGAGTTTTTCAAGAGTTGCTTTGCCGAGTTAAAAAAGGATACACTTGACCCGATGAAAGCATCGATCGACCAAATGGTCGTGACTCAGGCGGCCCAGGGGAAAGCGATTCAGGAAATTGAGTTAAAAATATCCAACCAAGAGGACGAGATAACTGTACTGGAGCGCAAGGTGGAGGTGCTAGATGACCGCCACAAGAAGATGCAGGAGAAGCTGTAGGAGCTGGAGAGTAGGACCAGCAGGCAGAATATAAGAAACGTTGGCCTTCCTGAAGGCATTGAGGGACCAGATGTGGAAGCATATGTGTCGGGTATCCTGGAGTCGCTGATGGGAGCGGGTTCTTTCCCTCGACCCCTGGAACTGGACAGAGAGAACAGAGCCCTCGCAACGAAGCCCAAGGCGAATGACCCTACGAGGGCCATGGTGGTTCATTTTCACCGTTTTTAAAATAAAATCTTGCGGTGGGCCAAGAAGGAACGGAGCAGCAAGTGGGAGAACAGTGAGGTGCGCATCTATCAGGACCTGGCAGCGGAGCTGGCCAAGAGACGTGCTGGATTCACCTGGGCAAAGGCGACCTTTAAGAAGGGGGTGAAGTTTGGGGTATTATACCCAGCGAGGCTGTGGGTAACTCATGAAGATCGACACTACTATTTTGAGTTGCCAGATTGTGTTTGGACATTTATTAAAGAGAAGTTGGACTTGAGTTAAAAGCCACTTAAGCTTCGAAGATGGGATGTGGCGGTGGTTTGTAATTGTGTTCTGTTTTAAACAAGATTGTCTTGGGTGAGAGAATGGGCTGGAGGGATGGGGGAAGGGCGCTTTGTTTCGCAGGGAGTTGATACGGGTGGGGAGAGGGGCCCTGAAGTTAGCATTATCCTTCGGGAGACTGGGGTTTTCAGAAGTGAGTGTTTCTGTTCTGGTTTATGGTTATGTCTGGTTTATGGTCTTCTTGAGAGCTGTTGTTTACTTACTGGGGAATGTGATCCTGCAAATAGGTTTTTTCTATATGGGGAGGGGGGCCCGAACAATAAGATCGACGCCAGGGGCGGGGGTTATCGGGGTCAGCAGTCTCTCGTAAGCATAGTGGGGGGTGAGCTAGTGTTGAGTCGGCGTCTGATTTGGAGAGATTAGGTTTCTGGTGTTATGGTGGGGGGGGGGGGGGGGGATAGGGGGGTGGCTGCTTTGCTGGCAAGGAAGAAATTAGTTTCAGGGAATAAATAGGAGGTCAGGGGCCACTGCTGCTTAAGGGAGTGCTCGGGGAAGCGGGGGGCGCGGGCTTGGGGCTGGCCTAAAAAGGGTGATGGCTAGCCGGGGGGGGTGGGGAGCCCCCTCTCCCGGCTGATTACGTGGAACGTGAGAGGTCTGAATGGGCCAGTGTTGGACAAAATCCCGGACCTTGAGTCACACAACCTGGTCATGGGAGGGGACTTTAATACGGTCATTGAACCTGAATTGGACAGCTCAAAATCCAGGTTAGGGAAGAGGCTGGCGGCAGCAAGGGAATTGAAGGGCTTTATGGAGCAGATGGGGGGGGGGGGGGGGGGGGGGGGGTGTAGACCCCTGGAGGTTCACACGGCCGTGGGTAAAGGAGTTTTCTTTTTTCTCCCACGTCCACAAAGTTTATTCCCGTATTGACTTTTTTGTTCTGGGCAGGGTGTTGATCCCGAAGGGGACGGGGACGGAATACTCGGCGATTACAGTCTCGGACCATGCCCTGCACTGGGTGGATTTGCAACATAGGGAGGAGAGAGTGCAGCATCCGCTGTGGAGACTGGACGTGGGGTTGTTTGCGGATTAGGTGGTTTGCGGGTGGGTAAATAAGAATATCCAGAACTACCTGGAAACAAATGACAAGGGAGAGGTATCGGCAGTGACAGTCTGGGAAGCCCTGAAGGCAGTTGTTAGAGGGGAACTAATATCGATCCAGTCTCATAGAGAAAAGAGGGAAAGGGCGGAGAGGGAGAGATTAGTGGAGGAGATACGTCGGGTGGATAGGAGTTATGCGGAGGCCCCGGACGCGGGACTCCTGAGGGAGCGGCATAAGCCACAGACAGAGTTTGAATTGTTGACCACAGAGTATGGGGAGAAAGCAAACAGGATGCTGGTGCACCAGCTTAGGAAGAGAGAGGCTGCCAGGGAGATTGGTAGGGTAAAGAATAAGGAAGGTAACTTGGTCTTGGGCCCAGAGTGGGTGAATTAAGTTTTTAAGGAACTCTACAGTAAATTATATGAGTCTGAACCTCCGGCGGGAGCGGAAGGGATGAGGCAATTTCTGGACCAGTTGAGGTTCCCGAGGGTGGAGTAGGGGCCGGGGGCCCCGATTGAGATAGAAGAAATTATTAAGGGGCATGCAGTCGGGCAAAGCTCCGGGGCCAGATGGCTGTCCGGTGGAATTTTTAAAGAAATTTTCAGAGACATTGAGCCCACTGCTGATGAGGACCTTTAATGAGGCGAGAGAGAAGGGAATCCTCCCCCCTACAATGTTGCAGACTTCGATCTCCCTCATTCTTAAATGGGAGAAGGATCCTGAACAGTGTGGGTCTTACAGGCCAATCTCGCTTCTAAATGTGGATGCCAAGCTATTGGCTAAGATCTTGGGATCTTGGCCACAAGGATAGAGGATTGTGTCCCGGGGTGATAGAGGAAGACCAGGCTGGATTTGATAAGGGCAGGCAACTTAATGCCAATGTGCGGAGGCTTTTAAATATTGTTATGATGCCCTCGGAAAGAGAGGAAGCAGAGGTTGTGGCAGCGATGGATGCAGAGATAGCTTTTGATCGGGTGGAGTGGGAGGCGCTGGGTAGGTTTGGGTTTGGTGAGGGCTTTATTCGGTGGGTGCGATTGCTGTACCAGGCACCTGAGGCAAGCGTGCGCACAAACCGGCTTAGGTTGGAGTATTTTAAATTGCACCGGGGGACAAGGCAAGGGTGCCCCCTCTCCCCCCTTATTATTTGCTCTAGCCATTGAGCCGCTGGCCATGGTGTTGAGAGCCTCAAGGAACTGGCAGGGTCTGGTCTGGGGGGGGGGGTGGAGCATCGGGACTCGCTCGACACGGATGATCTCCTCCTGTCTATTTCTGACCCACTGGAGGGGATGGGGGAGGTCATGCAGTTCTTGAGGGAATTTGGCAGTTTTTCGGGGTACAAACTGAACGTGCGGAAGAGCGAGTTGTTTGTGATCCAGGTTAAAGGGCAGAAGAGACTTAGGGAGCTGCCGCTGAGGAGGGTAGAGAATAGCTTTCAATACCTGGGAATACAGGTGGCTCGGAAGTTGGATTCGTTGCATAAGCTTATTCTGACCCGGCTGGTGGAACAATTGGAAGGGGACTTTAAAAGATGGGACATGCTCCCGCTGTCACTGGTGGGGAGGGTACAGACCGTGAAAATGACGGTCCTCCCGAGATTTCTATTTGTATTTCAGCACCTTCCTATCTTCATCCCTAAGGCCTTTTTCAAGCGGGTGAATAAGATCATCTCGGGATTTGTGTGGGCAAATAAGACCCCGCGAGTAAAGAGAGTGCTGCTGGAATACAGTCAGGGGGAGGGTGGGTTGACGCTGCCGAACATTTGCAACTACTACTGGGCAGTCAACATAGCCATGATTAGGAAGTGGGTATAGGGGAAGGGGGTCAGCTTGAGAGTGGTTGGAGGCGGCGTCATGTAAAGGCACCAGTTTGGGAGTGCTGGTAACGGCACATCTGCCGTTCTCGTCGGCCCGTTACTCCACAAGTACGTTGGTGGTGGCGGCTCTGAGGATCTTGGGAAGTGGAGGAGACACAAGAAGGTGGAAGGAGCATCGGTCTGGACCCCGATATGTAATAACCACAGGTTACCGGGCAGGATGGATGGCGGGTTCCAGAGCTGCCGACATTTACCGATGGAAGAAATTAAAATTAGTTGATAGAATAAATATGGGGCGAAGGTGGTGGAGAGAGTTCACAGTCTGAAGTTGTTGAACTCAATGTTAAATCCGGAAGGCTGTAATGTGCCTAATTGGAAGATGAGATGCTGTTGCTGCAGTTGCCGCTGGGGCTTCACTGGAAAATTGCAGCAGGCCAAGGATGGACATGTGGACTTGAGGGCAGGACGGTGAGTTGAAATGGCAGCGACAGGAAGTTCTGTGTCCTGCTTGTGGATAGACCCGAGGTGTTCTGCAAAGCAGTCATCCTGTCTGTGTTTAGTCTCTCCATTGTATATTAGACCGCATTGGGAGCAGCAAATGCAATAGATCAGATTGAAGGAGGTCCACGTGAACCACTGCCTCACCTGGAAAGAATATTTAGGCCCTGGGGTGGTGAGTGGGGAGGAGATAAAGGGGCAGGTGTTACACCTTCTGTGATTGCATGGGAAGGTGTCATGGGAAGAGGGTGAGGTGTTGGGGGTGATGGAGGAGTGGACCAGGATATACCAGAGAGGACAGTCCCCGTGGAATGCTGACAGGAGAAGTGAAGGGAAGATGTGTTTGGTGGTGGCACCATGCTCGAGTTGGCGGAACTGGCTGAGGATGATTTTTTTGCATGTGGAGGTTGGTGGGGTGAAAGGTGAGGACAAGGGGAACCCTCTCCTGGTTCTGGGAGGGAGGGGAAGGAGTGAGAGCGGGTCAGACACAGTTCAGAGCCCTGTTGACCATATGGGGTGGGAATCCACAATTAAGCAAGAATGAAGACATGTCAGCAGCACCGTTTGGAAAGTGGCTTCTTTGGGATAGATGCCACGGAGGCAAAGGAACTGGGAAAATGGGGTGGAGACCTTACAGGATGTGAGGTGTGAAGTTAGCTGTGGGAGTGTGTGGGTTTATAATGGATATTAGTGGACAGTCTAGCCCCAGAATTGGAGATAGAGTGGTCAAGGAAGGGAAGGGAAGTGTCAGAGACGGACCATGTGAAGGTGATAGAGGGGTGGTAATATAGAGGGATTGACATCCATGGTAAAGCAAAATTAATACATTTTCCAGATCCAGATCGCAACAAAACAGTCATCAATGTACCAATAAGAGTTGTGGAATGGAGCCGGAGTGGGACTGGAATAGGGAATGTTCCACATATACCATAATGAGAGAGGCAAAACTGGGGCCAATGTGGGTACCCATAGCCAGGCCTTTGGTTTGGAGGAAGTGAGACAAGTTAAAAGAGAAATTGTTCAGTGAGAGGACAAGTTCAGCCAGACAGGGGAGTGGTGGTGGATGGGAGTTGTTCAGGCCTCTGTTCGAGGAAGAAGTGGAAAGGTCTCAGACCATCCTGGTGGGGAATGGAGGTATAGAGGGATTGACATCCATGGTAAAGAGGGGGAAGTTAGTGTTGCGGAACTGGAAGCTGTTGATATGATGTAGCACATTAGACGAAACGCAGATACTTTTTGAAGCATAGTCACAGTTGGAATGTAAGAGATGAAGCAGTCAATATGGGCTCCGTAAACTCCTCCACAGCAATGTGACATTGACCGGGTAATCTTTTTCCTGTGATGTAATTGAGGTAATACATATTGGCCAGGTCACCAGGGATAACTCCCCTGATCTGATTCAAAATAGTGCCAGGGAATCTTTTACAGCCACCCAAGCAGGCAGACTGGGCCTCAGTTCAATGTTTCATCCGAAAGATGGCACTCCATCAGACACTGCACTGAAGTGTCAGTGTAAAGTTTTGTATTCAAATCGTGGAGCAGGACTTGAACCTGGAACCTTGTGACAAGAGTGCTCCTGACTGCACCACCGTTCACACACAAAGTCATATTTCCTACTCGACTTAGCTGGGCAAAGTGTTACTGCGGGAGAGAAACCTGTATTCTGAACACAAATATCGTCACTGGGTCCTAATCCTGCAACTCCCTCCCGAACAACATTTTTACCTCATGGATTTCAATTGTTCAAGAGGAAGGATCGCCACTTCTCAAGGCTGGCCAACAAATGCTGACCTTGCCAATTACATTTGCATTCTGAGAATGAAGGAAAAAAGTAAATGTTCTGGCTACAGTTAAATGAAACGGTCAAATCTAAACAGAAGAGATGAGGGATGATGGGATAATACTGTCTATAGAGGGAAGGCAGATCACCGGTAGTTTATAAGGAAGAACTAACAATTGGAATTATGCAGATTGTTGTTTGCTGTACAAAACCTGAGTATTGCTGAAAATGGCAGCTTTTCATTATGCCCTCAGCATGACAACAGCTAGAATACCAGTGTCAGGGGATACAACAATTTTATACCCAATGATAATGGGAAAAATATTATATCGCAGCTAATTTGAAATTATAGTTATCCATTTAGCACTGATGGGTTAAACATTTCTGTATCGATCTGTATTACACAGCTTTTGTGTTACACACACAAGCTGTTTAGCTGAAGCTGTCAATTAGAAGAAAGACACAATCAGCCTGGGTCCCGTTTTCAGGCAGGAACACCACAAGTGTTAGCTCTAAAGGCTTGTAAAAGCAATGTGAGATATTCTACCATTTGTACTGGTGTCAGGAGGAAGACATAATCACCCAGAATCGTTATGGCCATGGGCATTTTTACCTTGGGAAAAATATTATACGTTAGAGGGGTCAGACAAGCAGTTGATTGATATTCACATTCTTGATAATGAGGAGCCGGTGATAAATATTAGGAGACAGCATGTACATGTCTTTGCACTGATTGGATATTATAATTAAATAAGCATGCTTATTGTAATTGGTTAATTGTTCTCATATTGTTATGGGCCAGGGTTTAGAAAACTCCAAAGTATATGATGGAGTTCACCTGACCTACAACTGTTTATTGATTTTGGTTATGATGAGCAGAAGGATCTGCCTTTCAGATGTTATTCAACAGAGGCCTTAAGCACTTTTAATCAAAAACAAAGTTTATTCTATGAATTTAGGTAACATTTTAATAAACACACACAGTATGCATTTGTATCAACTACCAACATATATATGCCACACAGCTACAGTACTCTATGTATAACCCTTAATAACTTTCCCCCTTTAGCTGTTCCAATTTAATAACAAGATCCCAGAAACCAGAAACCCCTTTTCAAAGGTGTGGCCCAGCACACGGCACTCTTACTATCTTTGGATACTTCGGGTTTCCTTCCCAAAACAGCAGGTTTGAATTCCTTCCAGAAAAGTTATTTATTTTCAATTTATCAAACAGCTTTTAGAATGCAGATAGAGAAAAAAAACCTTCTTTCAACCCGTTCAGAACAAAACCAGTTCAAACTCAAAGTGAAAGTAAAACTCTGAGCCACAAACCAGCCCCAAAACAAAGCAAAAGTAAAACCAACTCCCAGGGCCACAGACCAGCTCCCCCCACACAATGACATCACTGAAGCCATTTGATATGAAGAAACATTTCTTAAAGAGACATTCCCATGACAATTTACTATGCATGATGCAAACCTAATTGATAGTCATGACTGGACATAGATAACTAGTAACAAATTATTAGTATATGCTAATTTCTAGTTACCCAATTTGTCATATACCTGTCTGTACAATTCTTGAATCAGTGCTCTCGGGCATGCCATTTGAACCGTCAATAGCCCAGTTATAGCTTCAATAAAGGCCTTGTTCATAACTCCAAGAAGATTCCTCGTCTGGTCTTCCGGGAGCATGAACTACACTACAGTTGAATTTTGCCTCAACATTGTATGAGATGAGGGTGCTGATTGGTTGGCAAGTGGACTCTGATTGGTAGAGACATTGCCATGGAGAATGTACCAGTAAATGGCTGTCACTTATTTTGTGTAGCTAAAACAGATGCAATGTGTTTACGTGTCCTTTCTGTGTGCAAAGAACAGGACCCTGTCTATTACTATATGTAACTTCCAATAAACGCGAGTGAGTGCCCGACTGACAATCTAAAATTGGTTGTCAGCATACCTTTTAGCACACTGAGGATTATTCGGCAAATATTGTCTAATCACAGAAACACATCTAATGACAGACACTGGGCGAGATTCTCCTTTTGGGAGACTATGGGTTAGATTCTCCAACACTGAAGCTATGTCCGGAGGAAGCTCCGGTTTTACAATGAAAACGTCGGCGGCGCCCCCTCACTGATGCTCCACCTGGTGGGGGGCTAGCAGCCGCGCCACGTAAAACTCCGGCTTTACCTGCCGATACGGATGGAGAATTGCCACCCGTGGCCAGCTTGGTCTGTGGTGGTACTACTGAGCCACTCTTGGTGATGGACATTGACATTCTCCACACAGAGTATATTCTACACCCTTGCCTCCCTGAGTGCTTCCTCTAAGTGGTGTTCAACATGGAGGAGTACTAATTCATCAGCTGGTACGTGACAATTAGCAGGAGGGTTCCTTTCCCATGTTTAACCTGAAGCAATGAGACTTCATGGGGTCCAGAGTCCAATTTGAGGACTTCCCGGGCAACTCCCTCCTGACTGTGGACCACTGTACTGCCCGTCACCTCTGCTAGGTCTGTGTTGTCGATGAGACAGGAATGGTGATAGTGGTGTCTGGGACATTGTCTGTAAGGTATGATTCAGTGAGCATGAATATGTCAGGCTTAACTAATGCTTAACTAATCTGTGAGTCAACTCTCCCAACTTTGGCACAAGCACCCAGATGTTGCATGACTTTGCAGGGTCAACATTTGATACTCACATTATCCCTAGGTACAGATGGTTTGCCCCTTCCCCCGTGTCTGCTCAGTGAACCTCATTTTTCTTCATCTTCCCTCCTCCGCCGCTAAAGTCTAGGTGTAGTCCCAGGATGCACATCAGAGGTGGAGGCAGCGGCTGCTTCTTGCACCCTGTGGCCTTTGATGCCCTTGGCGGGTGTCCTTTGAGGGACCTGGGGCCAGAGGGCCCAGATCGACTCCTAGTGTCACTGGCATTGCCATGCCACGCTGTCCTGCCCATTGACCTTGAGATGCTCCGGTGTCAGAAGGGGGAGATCAGGGTGATGTGGAGACCGCGGTCATCTCCCTGGTGGAAGGCACCGGGTCGGCGTCCAGAGCTCCCTCCGTCCGGACGGTACCCGTTGGGCCCTTGGGGTCTCCTTGGGATGGAAAGGCAGCTGCAGTGAGCTGCAGAGACCTCTGCATTATCTGGCGTTGTCTGGACCATGGTGTTGACACCCTCAGCTATGTTCCTCAGTGACTGGGCCATTCTCTGCAGTGCCTCTGGATTGGATTGGATTTGTTTATTGTCACGTGTACCGAGGTACAGTGAAAAGTATTTTTCTGCAAGCAGCTCAACAGATCATTCAGTACATGGAAGAAAAGGGAATTGAACAGAATTCAAGAAAATACATGAGAATACATAATAGGGCAACACAAGATATACAATGTAACTACATAAGCATTGGCATCGGATGAAGCAGACATGGGTGTAGTGTTAATGAGGACAGTCCATAAAAGGGTCATTTAGGAGTCTGGTGACAGTGGGGAAGAAGCTGTTTTTGAGTCTGTTCGTCCATGTTCTCAGACTTCTGAATCTCCTGCCCGATGGAAGAAGTTGGAAAAGTGAGGAAGCCGGGTGGGAGGGATCCTTGATTATGCTGCCTGCTTTCCCCCGGCAGCGGGAGGTGTAGATGGAATCAATGGATGGGAGGCAGGTTCGTGTGATGGACTGGGCAGTATTCACGACTCTCTGAAGTTCCTTGCGGTCCTGGGCCGAGCAGTTGCCATACCAGGCTGTGATGCAGCCCGAGAGGATGCTCTCTGTGTTGTTACTCGTGTCTTAATAAAGCTCGTAGTCTCAAATGTGGAGAAGATGCTTTATTGTGAGTTTGTTCTCTCTTCAGAGCTGTTTCCTAAGGTTACCTTCAGTGCTCCTAGCTGGTGTGGGTGTATGTGTCCTGCTCCAAGTTCTGCCCTCTGTGAAGTGTGTCCTCACTTCCTGTCCCCGTCTATTTATATAGCTCTCCTGTGCCCCCTCTAGTGTTTGCTCAGTTGTATTGCATCTAGTTAACTTGTGATCACCACATCCCCCTTTTTCTCTTTACATATTTTCTGTACATCGTTAAAGAAAATTGTACATCCTGTCCCGGTGTATTTATAGCTCTCCCTCTGGTGTTTGCTCAGTTGTTTTGTATCTAGTAAATCTACGATCACCACATCCCCCTTTTTCTCTTTACATATTTGCTGTACATCGTTAAAGAAAATTATAGAACACAGTTGCTTATGATATGCGTATCTATACAGGTGATGGTGCTATTGCATATTGTACAAAGCCAATGTAGTTATATGTCCAATCTTAATAAAAACATTTATGAGTCCAAACTTGATGAATTTGTTCAGAGCTTTTTTTTTTCTTTTTGTTGTTGATGACGTGGTGATATTGATATTGCAAGTCCGCTGTGAATGTTGTTGGTGTTCCTTGTTATTTTAAGTACCCAATGCATCATCCTGAGGTGTTTGCATGGTCACCTCACTGATGTTGACTGGCATGGACTTTTTTCTGTGCTTGTGGTGTTGATTTATTGTCTCATCCGCCTTGGATGCTGGTGTGCTTGCTCGTTCTGGAGCAGACGTGAGTTTGTGCAATTCGTTGTCATCCCATGACATGTTTGTAGTCTTGTCATCGTTTTGCAGTGTGCTGTGGCATTGTCCTTCATGTGCCGAGTAGTACCATTGTGTACAAGCCGTTGTTTCATTGCTGTTGTTTCTGTCGTTCCTGTTTTTGTTGTTTTTGTTGCCGTACTTGTTGCTGTTTTTGTCGTTTCTGTCTTTGGTGTTGGCACTGTCGTTGTTCCTGACTTTGTTGTTTTCGTTGCCGTTCGTGTTGCTGTTTTTGTCGTTTCTGTCTTTGGTGTTGTCGCTATCTTTGTTCCTGACTTTGTTGTTTTCGTTGCCGTTCTTGTTGTCTCTGTCTCTGTCGTTGTCGCTATCTTTGTGCCTGACTTTGTTGTTTGTCTTGTCGCGCTTCATGTTGCTTTTGTTCTTTCTGTTGTCATTCTCGTTTCTGCTGTGCTTCTTTTGACTTTTGTTTTTCTTGTTATACTCTATTCGTGTCCCGAGTGGATAATTTGAGTCATTGAGCATTTCGTCTCGAGAGTGGTGCGAATGATCTGATGTTGCATCGGTGCAGGTGACCTCAATCATTTGTGGAGAATTGGATTCCTCATCTTTGCTTTCTTGGTGCTCCTCTTCCGGAGTCAAATCTTCTCGATTTCATTTGACGCGGTGTCTCTGGATTCTTGGCGCTCCTCTTCTGGAGTCAAAACCTCCATGATTACAATTGATGTGATGTCTGTGGACTTCTGGCGCTCCTCTTCTGGAGCCAAAATCTGCATGATTTCAGTTGACGTGGTGTCTCCGGACTCTTGGTGCTCCGTTTCTGGAGTTGAAATCTTCATGATTTCCGTTGATGTTGTCTCACTGGACTCCAGGTGCTCCTCTTCTGGAGTCAAAATCTGCATGGTTTCTTTTGGCTTGGTCTCTCTGGACTCCAGGTGCTCCTCTTCTGGAGTCAGAATCTGCATGGTTTCTTTCGGCGTGGTCTCTCTGGACTCCAGGTGCTCCTCTTCTGGAGTCAGAATCTGCATGGTTTCTTTCGGCGTTGTCTCTCTGGACTCCAGGTGCTCCTCTTCTGGAGTCAAAATCTGCATGTTTTCTTTCGGCATCGTCTCTCTGGACTGTTGGGTGGCCCGACTCTGTTCTTCTGTACAGACAAGCTGAGAACTGTCAGTCTCGCTGTGATCCTGTACGTCGAGTGCGATCACCTTGTTACTGTTTTCGCTCTGTGCTTCGGTACAGACAAGCTGAGAACTGTCAGTCTCACTGTGATCCTGTACGTCGAGTGTGATCACCTTGTCACTGTCTTCGCATGCAGTGGGTAGAGGTGCATTGTCTTCTTCTTGTTCATGTGAGCTTGTTAGACTTTCATAGTCTGCTTGTGGTTGCTCAGATACGGCAGGTTGACCTTCATGGTCTTGCGCATGCATGGTGTCAGTGGTTAGATGTACGTTGTCTTCTTCTTGTTCCTGTGAGCTTGGTAGACTTTCATAGTCTGCTTGCGGTTGCTCAGATACAGCGGGTTTACCTGCATGGTCTTGTTCATGCATGGTGTTCGCCAGGGAGTGTTTGCTTGCATCCCTTTTGGAGTCTTTCATTACTCGCACTGTGGAGCCTGTCATCGCTCGCTCTGTGGAGTCTTCCTGTGCTCTCTGTGTGGCGTCGTCTTCGTCTAGGGTATTGCTGTCATCCAATGTATCGACGAGCTGCCATGGCATCATGGTGTTGGATTCATCTACCATGAGTAGAGTCGTGTTGAGCTTTGCAACGGTGTCGCTGATGCTGTGATCAGCATGTCCAAATAACTCCTCCATGTCTGAGTAGTATTCTTTGAAACCCATTTCATCTTCGTTGGCTTCTTCTACCACGAGTTGATTCGTGTTGAACTTTGCGACCGTGTCGCTGATGCTGTGATAAGCATATCCGACTGACTCAGCTGTGTCTGAGTAGTATTCTTCGAAAAACAAATCATCTTTTGTTGTTTCTGAATTCTTTTTGTTCTCTTCACTTTGGGTGGTGCAGACTGCTTTTTTCAGGGTGTTGTGCAAGTTGTTTTTAACTGTTGGTTTAAGTTCAGGCGTTTTGCTGTGTTCTGAGGCAAGAAAATTTGTGTTTACCACTTTAAGTGTCTTATTTTCAATTTTCGGGCATTTCCCTTTTAAGTGGGCGTGGTCGGGATGCTCAGACGTCATGACATCACGCGTAGGAATGAATTGCGCATGCGCAAATCGGCTTTCCTTCCCTGTGCGGTTCTGTGTCCATTGCGCATGCGCGGCTTGCGCATGCGCATGACGATCCACGACCAAGACTTTTTTTGACTGCGCATGCGCGGCTTGCGCATGCGCATCACGATCGGCACCGCGATCTTTTTTAAACTGCGCATGCGCGGCTTCCGGTTCCGGCGCATGCGCAGACGCCATTTGTAGTTCTTTGCTTACCGGAGACTGCAAAATGTGCTCCAACGCCATTTTTTGGCGTTTTACGCGGATTTCAGGGATTTTTCTTTCCCACCAGGACTCGATCTCCAAAATTCGTAAGTACTCTTCTCTTCCCGATTTGGACAGGGTTTCAGCGTTTTGGCTTTGTGAGAAATTCTTGTCATTTCTTCTTTTTGATCTGTACTTTTCATTCGCGATTTCTTGTTCTTTTCGTGATTTTTTAAGTTTTGCATCACTCAGTCTCTGTGCAGTTTGGACTCTGAGCATGCCTTGCTGTTCAAATTTCTCACAGTACTCTTCAAATTTGTTTAGTAACGTTTGTAAGCTGTTTCTGTCTTCATCTTTTGAGTATTTAAATCCATTATACACTTTCCTATTTGCAGGCCCTGCGGTGAGAATTGCTATTTTAATGTTGTCTGAGGCTTCTTGTACATCATTAGCTACGAGATTAATATCAAACATTTGTTTAAACCTTTTCCAGACATTTCTTACATTACCAGTCGTGTCCAGCTGATCTGGGTATCCAAGCCACATCCTCGAATTAGCGATGTCTTCCCAAGTCAGATGTCCAGTAGGAGATTTCCATGCCATTTTGAGCTTTCTGTATCTGCCACTGAGTTGTCCTGTAGTAAGCGTCTGAAGCCACTCCTGGGTACCATGTGTTGTTACTCGTGTCTTAATAAAGCTCGTAGTCTCAAATGTGGAGAAGATGCTTTATTGTGAGTTTGTTCTCTCTTCAGAGCTGTTTCCTAAGGTTACCTTCAGTGCTCCTAGCTGGTGTGGGTGTATGTGTCCTGCTCCAAGTTCTGCCCTCTGTGAAGTGTGTCCTCACTTCCTGTCCCCGTCTATTTATATAGCTCTCCTGTGCCTCCTCTAGTGTTTGCTCAGTTGTATTGCATCTAGTTAACTTGTGATCACCACACTCTCTATAGTGCATCTGTAAAAGTTGGTAAGGGTTAATGTGGACATGCCAAATTTCCTTAGTTTCCTGAGGAAGTAAAGGCGCTGTTGTGCTTTCTTGGTGATAGCGTCGACATGAGTGGACCAGGATAGATTTTTGGTGATGTGCACCCCTAGGAATTTGAAACTGCTCACCATCTCTACCTCGGCTCCGTTGATGCTGACAGGGGTGTGTACAGTACTATGCTTCCTGAATGTGCACCTGTATCTGGGATGTGTCCCTCAGCCATTGGGGCCTAGTTTTTTTTATAAATTCATTTTTCCAATTAAGGGGCAATTTAGCGTAGCCAATCCACCTAACCTGCACATCTTTGGGTTGTGGGGGCGAAACCCATGCAAACACGGGGAGAATGTACAAACTCCACACGGACAGTGACCCAGAGCCAGGATCGAACCTGGGACCTCAGCGCCATGAGGCAATAGGGCTAACCCACTGCGTCACCGTGCTGCCCTTGGGACGTAGTTTTGAGGCACTCAGCCACGGTCAATGCTGACTGAGCCACACCTGAACACCACCATTCATTTTTTTTTTCTTTTTTTAAATATAAATTTAGAGTACCCAATTATTTTTTTTTTCCCAATTCAGGGGCAATTTAGCGTGACCAAGCCACCGAGACTGCACATCTTTGAGTTGTGGGGGTGAAACCCACGCAGACACGAGGGAGAATGTGCAAACTCCACATGGACAGTGACCCAGAGCTGGGATCGAACCTGAGACCTCGGCGTCGTGAGGCAGCAGTGCTAACCCACTGTGCCACCGTGCTGCCCTGAACATCACCACTCATGACGCTGGCCTCATGCTGCAGGCTTTCCACTGCGGTTAGCACCCTGTCATTTATAAATTAAAAAACCGCGCCAAAAACATATATTCACAAGCAAATATCTTCACTGTAATTGTGGCCGTAACCCCCCCTCAGTCGAAATACATATTTTAAATTCCCCAGTATGGCCCAAACACGTATTTACAAGCGTTTTTTAACAATTTGGTTTGGGCCTGAGCTTGCCCTCGGACCGGTTTCTTGCAGCTTTGTCCCTCCTGCTTATCCCCCACATTTCATTAAGCGTGTCTCCCCACTTCTTCCCCCACCCACACCCCCCATCTCCTTTCCCTCGTTCCTCTCTGTCACATGGTTCACCCACGTCTCCCCCCAACCCCTTCTTACTTTATTGGTTGTTGGCTGTGGTCTTGAAACAAGTTGGTGAACAACTTCTACGTCCACAGCCTGAGAAATTCTGCCAGGTCAGACACCAGGTCTGCAGCCTTGGGTGGTGCCACCCTCGCAGTGTTGGCCTCGGTACCACGCACTGCCAGTGCCATCTGCTGCACCCATAGCCTTTGAGACTCCTCTAATCGGCAATGCACTCACCAGAGTGTCACTCACATCCCCTCCTGAATCTCACAGCCATGCCATAATCTCACAGCCATGGGCAGCACGGTAGCATGGTGGTTAGCATAAATGCTTCACAGCTCCAGGGTCCCAGGTTCGATTCCCGGCTGGATAACTGTCTGTGTGGAGTCTGCACGTCCTCCCCGTGTGTGCGTGGGTTTCCTCCGGGTGCTCCGGTTTCCTCCCACAGTCCAAAGATGTGCGGGTTAGGTGGATTGGCCATGCTAAATTGCCCGTAGTGTCCTAAAAAGTAAGGTTAAGGGGGGGTTGTTGGGTTACGGGTATAGGGTGGATACGTGGGTTTGAGTAGGGTGATCATTGCTCGGCACAACATCGAGGGCTGAAGGGCCTGTTCTGTGCTGTACTGTTCTATGTTCTATAACATCTACATAAGGCCCGGGATAACCTTGTCTAGGGGTTCAGCATCTGGCTGGGATCCAGCGGAGTCCTGGTTCCCAGCTGACCTCTGACTGCTGTCTCTCTTGGATGTTCCTGCCTCCACATCAGCAGATTGTGCCCCAGAAGCCTATCCACTAATGTCGCCCACCGAGGTGTGTGTCTCTGCACTGGTGGAGGGTGGTGATGACAGCTGCGTTGCATTGATGGTGGCCTCCTTGGAGCTCCCCTCCGAGGTATTCTCTAGCATGGCAGAGAGAGGTGATGGTGGGGGGTGGGGGTGGTGCAACCCCAGATGGCCTGGCAAGAGGTCCATGAGAAAGAGGTTCATTCTGTCTGATAGGAACAACTAATTTGAGACAGGTCATCTGAGTGAAGGGGCAGTGGATCCTCACTTCTGCGGTGCAGGTCAACCTCGCTGTCAGTGACCGCACTCTCCTCGGCCAACCCGGGCCCATTTCTGATCGGGGGTGAGGACTCTGATGTGCGGAACCCCGCCACCCATCTGGGCCTTTCCGGCCAGTTATGGCCCAATTTCCCCTGTGGGGACAGAGAATGCATTGTGAGCCGCACACTTGAAGCTTCGGGGTGGAGGCAGGGGTCAATGGGAGGTGGCAAGTGTTCCGCCATGGAGCTTGTGGGGGATCCTTAATGACACAAAGTGCCGTCAAATATGGCCGATGTTGCGCCCGATATGACATTTAGAACCTTCCTGTTAAATCGCGCCCACTCACATTCATGTGTTGAGAGAGGTGGTCACACCGCAGCTTAAAGAACGGAGGAAAGAAGGGTAACCAGCAGGTAGTCCAAGTGAAACAGGCAGGTAGTGCAGAAGGGGCACCATTTAATGGCTTTGTCGCTCTTGACCTCTCGACAGCGGCGTGAATATGTCCTACGCCACACATCAGCATAGCATGCAAATCGTACAGTAAACGCCATTGGCATATCATTAAAGGGCCCACCCTGGTATTCTCCGGGCATCTACCATTGCTCCACCAGGGGGAATTACCGACAGTGAAATTCACTTTGGTATATAAAACCGGAAAGCAGGCGGCTGTGGCTGCTGAGTGAGAGGGAGGAGGTAGCACATGTTCCCAAACCTTAGGCAGCCAGTGCTACCGTTGGCTGGGGGTGGGCTATGCCAGGACCAGGGGGAGTAGCGAGGGGTAATTAAGGATGGGCCATGGAGTCAGGACCACCCCTGGAACCAGGGTGTCCAGGCACAGGCTACCATTGCCACGGGGGGGTGGGGGGGGGGGGGGGCTGGCCCGCGATCGGGGCCCACTAATTGGTGGGCCGGCCTCTCGCTCTCGGGGCTTATTTTCTTACGCACGGCCCCTGAACTCCCGCGCCATGTTGCGTCGGGCCGTTGAGGAAGGCATGTGCATGTTGGTGCGGCGCACAGTTCGTGCCGGGAAGGGAGGCTAGAGCGGCATGAACCGCTCCAGCGCCGTGCTGGCCCCTAATCGATACTTCCAGCGGCCCGTTAACGCCGTCGTGAAACACTCCGACGGCGTGGACACTCTGCCGCCGAATGGGAGAATCCCACCCCTGGTGTCTGGGACCAAACGTGAACCATGTGTATGGCACCTGGGGGGCCTCCCAGGCCTTTGGAAACCCCTAGATGGTTGGGGACAGGGCAGGGTGACATTTTGGCACTCCTGATGACACATATGAACCTTGACACTGCCATCCTGACACTACCAATGTGTCCATGTGGCACTGTCAAGAGTCAGGGCCTGAGGGGGCCATGCCCATGAAAGGGGAGATGATGGGGGTTATGAAGGATGGGTGGGAATGAAGGGGGGGACCTGAAATGGGATGGGGAGGCCTGAAAAGCAGTATTCTCACTTTGGGGGGGGGGGGGGGGGGGGGGGGGTAATGCCCATGTGTGCGGGGGTGACATTGTCCCTGGGTGAGGGGTGTGGGGAACACTCAAGCTCACTTAGAGACCATGGCACCCTTTCAAAATGGTGCCCGACCTCTGAGCAGCCAGTCCTGCCAGCAAGTTCAGCTTCCCAGTGCTGACAATTTTCAAGAGAAACTCCGCAAGGTCCAAAAAAGTGACAAAGTGTGGATGAATACTATTGTGGATTTCACCCAAAAGCCTGGGGGGGGGGGGGGGGGGGCAAACCCCCTTCCCCAAAATGACACTTAGAAAGTCTTTGTTGAATTCCGCCCCGGTTTTCCATTTTGGAAGCTGGTTCCTCAAGACAGTGCAGTCAGAGCCCAGCTACAGGCAACACAAGCTGTCTGACTATACAGGGAGGAGGAAGAAGGAGGAGTATTAGTGATAGTGGATTCATTAGTCAGAGGAACAGACAGGCATTTTTGCAGCGACAGACTTGCCTCCAGGATCGTGTTGTTACCTCTCTGGGACATCCTAAAGGGGGAGGGCAATAAACCAGAGGTCATGGTGCACATTGGTACTAACAATTCAGAATGAAGGATGAGGTCTTGCATCAAAAATTCAGGGAGCTAGGCAGCAGATTAAAAAGCAGGGGGTGGGATTCTCCAGCAGCCAACGCCAGAATCAGGAAACACGATTGGGCAACGAATCGTGCATCAGCCAAAGGCTGTGGCCGCCACCAGATGCCGAATGGAATGCCATGCTCCGGCCCCTGTGGGGGGGGGTCCCCTATTACAGGAGTCCTTGAGAGGCATCTTCCTATTGCAGGTGTCCCTGTGGGGCAGTGGGGGTGGTTCCTTTGGTCAAGGGGTTCTTGTGGGGGGGGGGGGGGGGGGGGGGGAGGGGTCTCCCTATCACTGGGGTCCTTGTGGGGATCTTCCTATTACAGGGGTCCCTTTGGGGGAGTCTCCCTATCACAGGGGTCCTTGTGGGGATCTTCCTATCACAGGGGTCTTTGTGGGGTTCCCCCTATTACAGGGATCCCTGTGAAGAGGCGGGAGGGGGGTTAATCTGTTAGAGGAGGCGTGTGCAGGCAGTAGTACATTGTTGCAGGGGTGGGGGAGGCCCTCAGATGGTCTCCACCACTGTGGCCCTGGCATTGTGGACCCGCCTTGGCCCACTGTGAGGTCCACCATGCCAGGGCGGGCTGTTAGTGACCACAAGTGATCCACGTCCACATGATTCACGGCCGCCAGGACTGGAGAACCATGGGATAGCAATAATAGGGTAATTATTTTCAGGGACTTCAAATTCCAGAATATTAATTAGGATAATCATAGTGTAACGAGTTTAGAAGAAGCAGATTTTTAAAAATGTTTCCAGGAAAGCATTTTCTGTCAATATATAAAATGTCCAACAAGGGCGGTGCAGTGCTGGATCTAATCCTGGGGAACAAAGACGGACAGATGTTCGAGGTGGCTGTGAGGGAACATTTCAGTGATGGCGATGATAACACAGTATGATTTAAGTTTGTTCAGGAAAAGGAAAAAAATGATCTGCAAAAAACGGTTTTGGATTGGGGGAAGGCAAATTTTATTACTGAAAACAGCTTCTTGTGGGACAATCTACAGCAGAGCCGTGGGGCATTCAAAAAGGAAATGGGGAGAGTACAGGCCCAACATCTTCCCTTGGGGGTGAACTATTGGAACAACAAACCCAGGGAACCCTGAATGTCTCAGAATATTCAGGACTGGATAAGAAAGAAAAGAGGTTTTTGAATGGTCCAAAGGGTGCAAATCAGCAGAGCCTTAGTGCAATATAGAAAGTGCGGGGGGAACATAAGAAAACAATTAGGAGAGCAAAAGGGGCCATAAAAAAGCACTGGCAGGTAAGATTACGGAGAACCCCAAGACATTCTGTCGGTATTGTAATATCCCGCATGGCACCTACAGGGTGGGATGTGTGGTATTATAATAACTATCAGCATTGCAAACGTTAATGTAATGTCGAGAGTAGCCACGAGAGGAAGTTACAGTTACTATATAAGTCATTGATGCTAAGCCTTAGGGGAGGAGTGTATGCAGGAGTTAGCTGGTGAAGGTCAGAAGAGCAGATAGTGTAAGTGAATGCAGATTATAGTTTAGAGCATAGAACATAGAACAGTACAGCACAGAACAGGCCCTTCGGCCCTCGATGTTGTGCCGAGCAATGATCACCCCCTATTCAAGCCTAACATATCCACCCCATACCAGTGGACGGCGCCGGCGGGAACCTGCTGTGTCGTAGCGGCCATTCGGCCCATCCGGGCCGGAGAATTGCTGCAAACCGCGGCGCTGGTTTGGGGGGGGGGGGAGAATCGCGTGCGGGTGTTGGGGCGGCGCAGCGAGACTCGCGCACGCCCCGGCGATTCTCCCACCTGGTGTGGTGGGGAGAATACCTTAGTGTAGTTTTGTTGGTGCAGACTCAATGGGTTGTACTGTAAGGCCCAATGACTCCTACACTGCAATGGCTGGTAGGATTGGTTTAGCATTTTATGTAGTTTGAAATAAATTATAACACAGAAACAGGCTATTTGGTCCTGTCAGTCTATTATTGATATTTAACCTCTGCTTGAGCAATAGTCCGAAATCCCTTGTGCCTGCCTACTCCAAGTCCTTTTATTCCCTTGCCCTTCAATCATCTAAATGTTGACCTGGTCTTTGCTCCCAAACCTCTTGTGTAAAAATGTTTCTCCTTTTGTCCTGAAAATCCTGTGCTTTTAATCCTATATTAAGATCAAGGTGACTTCCTGAAAAAGTCTTTTAGACTTGTTCCTTCAAATTGATCAATATGCACCAGAGAGTCTTTTGTTGGATGCAGTATAGGTAGTATTTTCAGGTGAGTGGTTAGATTTGCTGCTCTATTTGTGAATGTCTGTATTGATGTATTGTTGCTGGCTGTTTATCGCCACATCACCACAAGAGTATTGATGCCTTCATCTCCAGTGGGCATTTCATGCAAATCAGAGGCAGACTGACCTTGATCCTAAATCTTCACTGGAGTGAGAAACAGAGTTTGAGACAATACAAAGGGTACAATAATTCAATCTTGCTCTTAATAGGAAATAAATCATTCCCCCCAACTTCAACATGTCAAAGAATCACCTCCAGGGTGGAACCTATTCATTTTCTTTTTCTTTTGATTACTCCATTTGATATTTCAATATTGGCTCTACGCCCTCCCTATTAGTACATGTAGAGGCTGCAGTTTGCTTCAATATACATAGATATAGGCTTAAAAATCTGACTATCCCCAGCCAAGTAGTATTTTCATACACTCAGAACCAGCAGCCCTGGCAATAATGGAGTTAGATTCCTGGACGTGTGTTTCGATCCTAAACTGTCCAACCTATATCAGGCTAACAAACAAAATAATTGTCAGGATTCCTCAAAGATATTGTGAGCAAGTGTGCTGTGTGGTCCAAACAATACCTTGTAGCTCTGCCTCTGGGGGGCTGCCGATACCATCCTTCCACAAGATGGCAGTATCATACACAAAAGTGAGCTTCAGTTCAGATTGCAAGTCAAAGTGCTGCCAGCCACCAACAGCAGCAGGGGAGTGGAAGACATAGGAGACGAAAAGAGGCACCCGGAGTGTGACATACGACTGGACGAGGTTCAGAACCTACAGGCCAAACAGAAATAAAATGAACAAATATGAAGAGGCGAGGAATGGCAAAACCTAAGCCACTAAGATCCATAAGCATCCTGGAGCATAATCAATGCTTTAGACTTGAACACTTTTCCCTTGGAAATCTGCAAAATTAAAAATCTAAATCTACTTAATCACCAGATGAAGAACAATGGATGCCTTTAATAGACTGAAATTTCTTCCATAGGCGCAAAAGGAAATTGGTCCCAAATACACACACCTATTCCTGCATCTATTCTGCTGACATTGAGTTCAATTTAGGATTTCCTGTAATCTCAATAAAATATGGAGGAATATAAAAAATGGGGGGGAAAAGGAGCTTAAAGAATTGAGGTGCAATAGAAGCACTGAACTCCCACCATGTATTCCTCTTCTTTTCAGCAGGAAAATTCAGATTGTAACTCAGTACATTGGACATTTTGAGATCTTTTAAGTCTGATAATTGACTTGTGCCCAAGTTAAACGTGTTCGGCAGAAACACAGACAAAATTCAAAGCCACACTGTCCAACAAAAAGAACCACATTTAGTATGATACTTTGAAGGAGGTGCCAGGAATCGCTGGTTGTTGTTAACTTGGTATAAAATTCAGTCAGTCAGTGCTCGCTTTTGCGTCTAACGTTCTTAAAAGACAGCAATCATTCAGTTTACACATCAATCTCTGTTGTGGAACCTTCTGCGTGAAATGAATTTGAATCGAGGCAAAACAGGTTTTGTTCCAATTATTAGTGGACATTATTGCAATAAAGGCTTGATCTATTTCCTTTTCTCCTCCCAAAGTTACATGAACATTAGGCAGTGTACAGTCAATTCCAGACAGAGGACGAGGGATTCCTCTAGTTCACGGTCCCAGGGGGAGGGGGGTTTACTTTAGTTAGGAGGTCTCTGGTGGGGGTCTCCCTATTTAGGTAGCCCCTGGGGGTGGGGGGGGGTCTCCTTACTTAAGGGGACCTGGAGAGGTTTCCATATTTAGGTGGTCCCTGCTGGGGCTCTCTCTATTTAGGGCATCCCTGGTGGGATGGGGGTTGGGACACCCCCATATTTGTGAGAAGGTGAGGCACCCAGAAAGTCCGGGGCTGCTATGCGATGTCGGGGAGGGGGTTGATTTGCGATGCTGGGGGGGGGGGGGGTAGCCAGGCCAACTTCAGAGGTCGTCGGGGTCGTCGGACCTGCCCCCCCAACAGGCCACCCCCCCGACCCTTCCACGACGAGTTCCCAGCGGCTGAGAGCAGGTGTGGATGGCGCCGGCGGGACTCAGTTTTTTTTTTAAATGGCCGCTCGGCCCATCCTGGGCTGAGCATCAGCGGGGGTGGCTGCGTAGAGCAGCCCCTGACCTACGTCGCGCCAACCACGCCAGCAGCAATGGCCAATGGCGCCGATTCTCCGCTCTGCAGAGAATCGCGTGCTGGCGTGGCGCGATTCACGCCCGTCGCAGGGATTCTCCGATCCGGCCCCGGGCTGAGAGAATCCCGCCCCATGTATTTCCTTTGGAGGAGTTGCATGTGCCGTGGATAAAGGGGAACAGGTGGATGTACTTCTCATAGATTTCCAGAAGGCATTTCATAAGGTGCCACTTCAAAGATCGTTGTGGAAAATAAAAGTTCATAGGGTCAGAGATTACATATTGACATGCCTAGGAGATTGGTTTGCTAACAGGAAGAGCCAATGGCTTACTCCTGCTCTTAATTTATATGTATGTTTGTAATTACTTTAAGGGGTATTAAAATTATGTTCCCAACGTTGAGCTCATAACTCGGCAACATGGTGGCACAGTGGTTAGCATTACTGCCTCACAGCACCAGGGACTTGGGTTCGTCCAGCCTTGGGTGACTGTGTGGAGTTTACACATTCTCCCTGTGTCTGCGTGGGTTTCCTCCGGGAGCTCTGCTTTCCTCTCACAGTCCAAAAATATGCAGGTTAAGTGGATTGGCCATGCTAGATTGTCCATTGCTGTCCAAAGATTTGAGAATCATAGTTTAGAGAATCATAGAAGAATCATAGAGTCACTACAGTGCTTGGGTCACTGTCTGTGTGGAGTCTGCACATCCTCCCCGTGTGTGCGTGGGTTTCCTCCGGGTGCTCCAGTTTCCTCCCACAAGCCAAAGATGTGCAGGTTAGGTGGATTGGCCATGATAAATTGCCCTTAGTGTCCAAAATTGCCCTCAGTGTTGGGTGGGGTTACTGGGTTATGGGGATAGGATGGAGGTATTGACCTTGGGTAGGGTGCTCTTTCCAAGAGTCGGTGCAGACTCGATGGGCCGAATCGCCTCCTTCTGCACTGTAAATTCTGTGAACATTTGGCCCGTCAAATCTGCACTGACCCTCTGAAAGAGCACCCATGCCCCAACCTTATCCCCACAACCCAGCAACCCCACCTCTCCTCTTGACACTAAGGGGCAAATTAGCATGGCTAGGTGGGTTTACGGGGTTGAGGGGATAGGGGAGGGGTGGCCTGGGTAGGGTGCCCTTCCAGGGGGTCAGTGCAGACTCGTTGGGCTGAATAGCCTCCTTCTGCACTGTCGGAATTCTATGGTTCTAACTTCACCCACGTCCTGCTGGGTATCGAGGTTTACTTGAACTAATTTTGCTATTTATCTATATTAAATCATGGGGAGCTTGTGCAGTGAATGAAGCTATTGAAAAATATCTATTAATCATTCATGTTTTAGCTATAACAAAATTACTGTGAATAACATAAGCAACAACAACAACTTATATTTGTATAGCACCTTGAATTGAATAAAACAACCCAATTTTCTTCACATGAACATTATAAAACCAAGTGATCTCTGAAAATGGGGCTACGACCACCACGCTGGCACCAACCACTCCGGCGACAACAGCCCCCGAAAGTGAGGAATTCTCCAATTTCTCAGGGGCTAGGTTGATGCTGGAGTGGTTGGCGCCGCTCCAGCTGGCGCCAAAGGGCCCGCGCGAGTTCGCACATGCGTGGAACGACCTGCGTGATCTCTTGCATGCGCGGACCGGCCGGCGTATTTCCCTGCATGCGCGGGGATCTCTTCTCCACGCCAGCCCCCAGGCAATATGGCGGAGCCCTACAGGGGCCCAGTGCGGAGGAAAGAAGGCCCCCACAAAACCAGCCTGCCCGCAGGATCGGTTGGTCCCAATCACGGCCACCGCCAGGCCACCGTGGGGGCCTCCCCCTGGGTCGGATCCCTCCACCCCCCCCCCCCCCCCCCCCCCCCCAGGAGCACCCCCGCACACTTACCTGCCAGGTCCCGCCGTGCGTGAGGTGAGTAATTGATGCCAACGGGACTGGGCAAAACTGGACGGCCACTCGGCCCACCGGGGCCCGGAGAATCGCCGGGACGGCCTCTGTCAACGGCCCCTGACCGGCGTGGTGGGAATCCCGCCGGCCACCAAAAAACGGCGCCGAAGACTAGGGAGCCGGCCTCGGGGTGGGATTCGCGCCTCCCCCTGGGGATTCTCTGACCCGGCGCAGGGTCGCAGAAACCCAGCCATTTGATCAGATGTTCTAAAGTTTGGTGAAGGAGGTGCTGTTTATGAAGTAATTAAAGAGAAAAGCAAGATAAAAGCATGGGTAGAATTAAGGCCTAGATAGCTGCAACCACAGCCACCAATGGTGTTAAAATTAAAATTGAGGATGCTCTTGAGATCAGAATTAGGGTGCTGACAGTACTATAATGTTCCTATACCAATCTGCTACTCTAATAGAGCCATTATTCATTTATTTTAAAATGAAAATGAAAATTGCTTATTGTCATGAGTAGGCTTCAATGAAGTTACTGTGAAAAGCCCCTAGTCGCCACATTCCGGCGCCTGTCCGGGGAGGCTGGTACGGGAAAGGCTGGTAAAAGGCCAGATAGGAATAACTGGACCTATTTTTATATGGGTTTGAACAAATCACTTAAATGACAATCCATCTTACCTGTCCATCAGTTCCAATGGTGCCTCCACACTCAGTCAGAAGTTCAGACATGTCGTAGTAGCTCGTGAATTCCCAGAGACAAGCTTCAAGGTTGAGGTTACGATAGAATCGAAGAGTATTGGCAGAACGCAGAGCAGTGCTGTATTGATACGGAGATGTTTCCCCAATCACATCAGGGTTCTTTGTGCCATCATTAATGAAGCCATAACGGGTGGAGACTTCATTATGATCTAAAAGATTGGAACATTTATGGTTACCAACCCGGGTGCCATCTGGGCTTAAGGTCAACTCGAAGTTGGACAGTGGCCTGGATGAGATGACAGGGAGCATGCCTGTAAATTAAAAGACAGTCAGTTTAGCATTTACTACAGAAGAGATAATTCTAAATGCAAGACTATCGCATGACACTTGGATTGCACCAACAGACATTCAAAGATCTTGGCAAAGTCTACACTTCGAAGTACAGGTCGAGTATCCTTCATCTGTGAATCCGAAAACCAAACCCATCCAAAAGTTAATTGAACCGCATCGACCTTTAGAGCAGGAAGTCCAGTTGTTGGGGCAGGGGAGAGGGCCTAGGTAGGGGGCTCTATCAGAGGGTCGGTGCAGACTCGATGGACCGAATGGCCTCCTTCTGCACTGTAGGAATTCCATGGTTTGTCCGCATTGTTTACCTTGCAATATCTGTGGTGAACGTATCAAAAAGAAAACTTATTGCAGGTGCCCTGTATTTATTATTCAGTGATACATCTTACTTTTCTAGCCATTTTATTCACTTTCGACTGTAGCCAGTGCAGGCTTATGCTCTTGGAATGCATGTTTATGTCCGGTATCCAAAAAACAAAATTATCTGAAGTCCAACATGCAATCCGCCCAAGGATATCGGATACTCGAACTGTAAAAGGAATCAATGCCAGAGGGAAAGCTCAACTGCCAACTGGTTGGACATTTTGATTTGACTAATTCATACTACAGTGTTACACGCCTAATGGATTACGCTAAAACCTTGAGCTTTAGAACTTGCTAATACAATAAACTGGTTTTTGGATCTCTGAGGCTACATTTCAAAGGAGGCAGAATCCTATCTTTTTATCTTTCAAAATGGCATTTCAGGCTATAGTGTTCCCCTTGCGTGCTCACATAACATACTGGAAAACTGGTGAGCGCAGTGCTGGAAACTCCAGCTTCCCTCTCTATTTGCCACCAGTTTTTTCCTGATGTTGGTAGTTTACTATCTGGTCAATTATCGCTGTATGGCACAGCCTCTTTGAGCTCCGATGCTTGCATTTTCTTCGCTACATTTTCAAATGTTCTTTCATTATTTCACTTCTAATACATTACTCGCCTAACGTGAAAAAGGGACAGCATAAAGCTCAATTCTAAGCTGAGCAAAGCATAGAACATAGAACATAGAACAGTCCAGCACAGAACAGGCCCTTCGGCCCTCAATGTTGTGCCGAGCCATGATCACCCTACTCAAACCCACGTATCCACCCTATACCCGTAACCCAACAACACCCCCTTTAACCTTACTTTCATTAGGACGCTACGGGCAATTTAGCATGGCCAATCCACCTAACCCGCACATCTTTGGACTGTGGGAGGAAACCGGAGCACCCGGAGGAAACCCACGCACACAGGGGGAGGACGTGCAGACTCCACACAGACAGTGACCCAGCATTGTGAAGGGAAGCCCAGTGGACACAAAGCAATTCAATGTCTGATGTGAATCGATGTAAACTTGGCTGTTTTATTATCATCTATTTTGTGATCATCGAAATCTTGATTAATTGTCAGTTGTTCAACAACATGACAACGTTTGTCATGACTCCCGTCTTTGTCCGAAGCACACTATTGCACACTTACTTCATTCACAGCAAATCTCTTTCTCTGCTAATTTACTGAAGGCAATAATCGATTCAAAAGAGCAGAGAAAGGAACTAGGTGGAAAAGTAAATGACAGCATTGTTCACAATAAATTCTTAAGTCTTAATATTACTCAATGCACCAGAAAACTGGTCCTGTTGATAGATCTGTGCCCCAAAGGTTAACCTATTTTTGATGCCAAATGTGCTATCTGTTTTTATTACTGACCATCAGCTGTACCAGGTTGGAGGGATGTGTTTGTGTGCTAGTGTCATGATTCGCCATTATTGGCAAGCTGAGGCCCCCTGTGTATTGTGCAGCTCCAACATCTCGAAGTGTGGAAATCCATCTCTGGCAGTGGAGTCAATGGGACTGAATATCTCACTGTTTTATAAAACTGTCTAAACTGAATTTCCCTCCCTTTCTCTATTGTCAGCTTCCTCTCTCTCTATTTTATCGCTATTACTTTGATCAGTGGTCCTCTAAACATTACTCTCATGTTCATTGTAAGCCTGAAATACGCAATCCTTCATACTCTTTTTCCTGACATTGTTAAAACCAAGATTTCAAAGTTGTGGACATCCTTGATCCATGAGCTTTCTTTCTTTCAAACTTCATGTCATCTAATCCCACTGTTGCTATTTAGCTCACCTTCCCTTTTTACTGTTTTAGCCTGGGTTTATGTGGTATTATGAACCCCCGCCCTCGTTTCTCAATAAACATAAAAATAAACTGTAAGTTGATGGATCTTTTTTAACAAATTGCTGATATTTTCGTTTTTCCCATAAATACCACTGTTCTGGAGCTGTCAGGGTTGATGCTAAAGGCAGCAACTAAAAGAGAGGATGGTCGAAATGGACAATGGATAAATATGACAGTAAAGATGCATTTACCATCCATGTGAGGCATTGTCACAGTTAGCTTGATAAGGTTTGGATGGTCGGGGTCATCTGAGCCAGTGTAGCGCAACTTTGCAGAGAAAGGTTCCGCGCCGACTGCTCCCGCAACACGTGACTGGCAAAGACCTGGAAACAACAATCATTATGGGAATTTCAGGCTGCAATCAGGTAAACCATTGAAAATAGCATCACAAAACCAGTATGTCTTGAGATACTGATTAAAATATGGTGACCAACTGCACATGTTTCCACTGTTGGAATTGACTGATAACAGCTAAGCAGTGTAGCAACAATATTTGTCTGGATGTTGTGCAATAATTATCGCAAATTTTATTATTCAAATGCATTTTCAGAACTTCTTAGCTCAGGGGATCGAGATTCAAAAATAATCAGACAGAATATATTCTTTTTTTCATCAAAATGTTCTTTTGGATACTAATTTCTTGTGAACGATTGGACTTTAAAGCAGGAGCTGTGTATGTGGAAAAAGTTAATAATGTGGTAATTATAAAAGCCAAGTCACTGAAATAATACCAGTCATGCATGATACCTGAATTAAAACATTAATATATGAAACTCCTCTCTGTTGCTTGTTTGATTTAACATTAGCGATGCATGGTACATTAGTAAAACACAATGAGGAATAAAGTTGAAGTTAGTACGTGCTGCATTGTTTGTCAGCTTAAAAGAAAGACTATGGAGGATGAATTAAAAAGCTGGATGAAAATGTTCTTTCAGAATTATTTTTCACGAATGTATTTTGAACATACTAGCTGTCTCTGTTATTTGAACAGTGAAATTTACGACTGAGAGGTGTTATAATTTGTAATGGAATTTCTGTGGGGATTTGCCAACTGCATATCAGTGGAACTTTTGAAGAAAGCAGCTAAAAATCGGCATTGATATCATTTCGCCAGGGATTCCGTTAATTGAAAAATGAAATGAAATGAAAATTGCTTATTGTCACGAGTAGGCTTCAATTAAGTTACTGTGAAAAGCCCCTAGTCGCCACTTTCCGGCACCTGTTTGGGGAGGCTGGTACAGAATTGAACCGTGCTGCTGGCCTGCCTTGGTATTTTGGAGGCTTCCTAATCTCCTCAGTAGAATAGCAATGTGCACTACTGACTACTGACTAACTTAATTATCCAGTTTTTGACCGGCTTTTACACTCTTTCCCAATGGAGTGAGTTCAGCTGTCATGGGACTGGGACAGGTGCGATAAAAGGCTGTGCTGAGGTCTGCCTTCTGCTCCGAGCTGATCAGTAGAGCAATGCTGTTAATATCTGGATTCTGATTTGTTTGCACCCCAATCACATTTTTTATTCTTTCATGGGATATGGACATCGCTGGCAAGGCCAGCATTTGTTGCCCATCTATAATTGCCCTTGAACTGGGTGACTTCTTAGGCCATTCCAGAGGGCAGTTTAGGGTCAACTATATTGCTATGGGACTGGAGTATATGTCAGTCAGACTGGGTAAAGAACAAAGAACAAGAACAAGAACAAAAAACAAAGAAAATTACAGCACAGGAATAGGCCCTTCGGCCCTCCCAGCCGCGCCGATCCAGATCCTTTATCTAAACCTATTCCCTATTTTCCAAGGTCTACGTCTCTCTGTTCCCCACCCGTTCATATATCTGTCCAGATGCATCTTAAATGATGCTATCGTGCCCACCTCTACCACCTCCGCTGGCAAAACATTCCAGGCACCCACCACCCTTTGCGTAAAAAGCTTTCCACGCACATCTCCCTTAAATGTTTCTCCTCTCACCTTGAAATCATGACCCCTTGTAATTGACACCCCCACTCTTGGAAAAAGCTTGTTGCTATCCACCCTGTCCATACCTCTCATAATTTTGTAGACCTCAATCAGTCTCCCCTTAACCTCCATCTTTCCAATGAAAACAATCCTAATCTACTCAACCTTTCTTCATAGCTAGGCAACATCCTGGTGAACCTCCTCTGCACCCTCTCTAAAGCAGCCACATCCTTCTGGTAATGTGGCGACCAGTACTGCACGCAGTATTCCAAATGTGGCCTAACCAAAGTACGATACAACTGTAACATGACCTGCTGACTCTTGTACTCAATACCCCGTCTGATGAAGACAAGCATGCTGTATGCCTTCTTGACCACTGTATCGACCTGCGCAGCCACCTTCAGGGTACAATGGACCTGAACTCCCAGATCTCTCTGTACATCAATTTTCCCCAGGACTCTTCCATTGACCATATAGTCCGCTCTTGAGTTAGATCTTCCAAAATGCATCACCTCGCATTTGCCTGGATTGAACTCCATCTGCCATTTCTCTGCCCAACTCTCCAATCTATCTATATTTTGCTGTATTCTCTGACAGTCCTCCTCGCTATCTGCAACTCCACCAATCTTAGTATCATCTGCAAACTTGCTAATCAGACCACTTATACCTTCGTCCAGATCATTTATGTATATCACAAACAACAGTGGTCCGAGCATTGAATGTGGCAGATTTCCTTCCTTACAGGACATTAGTGAAGCAGATGAGTTGTTACAACAATCAATGATAATTGTGTGGTCATTATTACTGAAATTAACTATCAATTCCAGATTTATCAATTTAATTCAAATTCCACCAGCTGTCACTATGTCTACAGGACATTGGGCCAGGCCTCTAGATTGCCAGCCCAGCGATATTACCACTAAGCCCCCATCACCCCTTTGAATGGCACAATAATAATTCAAGGCAGTAATCCACAAGGAAAAAAAACTCTATGTCCCAGTTGGTGAAGTAACAGACCAAATTCAAACATATTCTGCACTACACTAGCTAGTCTACAGTGACCCCTGAAAACAAAAGGACAGATTTCAGGAAGACCCAAATGCGTCATTGCCAATGAAGTGTACACTTGTGAAGTGTAGTCACTGATGTTATGTAGAAAACACAGCAGACAATCTGCACAGATCAAGCTTGCACAAACAGCAATTCCCGTACCAACCTCCCCGAGCAGGCGCCGGAATGTGGCGACTAGGGGCTTTTCACAGTAACTTCATTTGAAGCCTACTTGTGACAATAAGTGATTTTCATTTCAGCAACCTGATGATGGCCAGATGATTTATCTTTAGTTGTTGATTAAGGGATAAATATTGGTCAAAACACCAGGGATAAATCCCCCGATGGAAAGTTTGCATGTATGGGCAATGGATGAAGGTCGGGTCAAATTTAGCAGTGATACCCAACATCCCCCAAATAATTTAACACTCCCACATGCAGAGTGCCCATTTGGCTGAGATGTAAGAGATTGGTACTCAAGCAATGAATCAATGCTCTCAGGAAACAGGGAGAGAAGAAAAAATATTTTTAAAGTGTTAATTTTTGAAAGGAAGAACGGTGAAGACGGTTGGCAAAAGATGTTCAAATGAATCTTTCAAGTCGGGGCACGTTGCAGCTGCCTGCTTACCATCTTCCTTGCTGATTGTACTGATGGGACTGAGAAGCTCCAGACCTGCTTCACCGGTGGCGGTGAAAGCTCGGGCAGCACACTGCACCCTGGAGCCTGCCTGGAAGTAGATAGAGTCGAGGGTGATGAGCTTGGTGTTAGTGAAGAATGTGTTGGAATCCACTTCCCGCATGGGACTGGTCACTCCATCCTGGCCACTGGGAGCACTGACAAGCCAGCGGTATTGGGTCAAAGTGTCATTGATATTCTCAGCTGAACAGATCGACCCAGTCTTATCATAGTCTGAATACTTTGGATTGCAGGCCTGCAGAAGGAAAGATAAAGTGTAAGCTCTATGACTAAACAGCAAAAAGTAAAAACAGAGGGGACTGGATTCTCCGGTCATCGACGCCGAAACCACGTTTGGTGAACAGCCGGAGAATCACATTTCCCAACCGAATCGGGGACGAGGCCGCTTTTGCAATGCTCCGCCCCCCTCAAAGTGGCGTACTTGCAGAGTACACCATGCCACGTATCGACGGCCTCAGGCCATTGCTTGAGGCCCGCCTGCCCAGATGCTCTGCCCGCGACCATCTGAGGTCCCGACAGCATAGGTCTCTCATGATCTCATCCGTCGGGAACTCAGCGTGGCGGCTGCGGACTCAGTCCAGCGCTGCCACCGTCAGGGGAGGGGTAATCCGCGGGCAGGGGGGACATTATTTGGGGCTGGGGGCACTGTGGGGGGGTGGTCCGAGCCGCCCAAGCTGGCCGATGGGGGGACCATTTCACAGGCCTGCTCCGCGAGCGACCTCCGCTATGAAGCACGGCGCAGCCGCTGCAGGCTGCCACCGTACGCATGCGCGGCCACGGACTAGCAATTCTCCAGGGCATATCGGCAGCTACAGAACCACACTACAGCCCTGCTAGCCTCCAGCAAAATGGGGAATCGGTGGCCGTTTTGCACCAGTTCTTCTGGCGTAAAACGCCACCGTTCCCACGCCGACCTGGGGACATAGCCCCAGAATCGCAGCCCAGGATTTCAGAGGGTGGAAGGGGCTGTCTCCTCGTGGCCAGTTGCACTACAGCAATGCTGGGCTGCCTGAGTCCTGCCTGAGGGGGAGCTGGTTAGCACTGCTGCCTCAGAGCACCAGGGACCCGGGTTTAATTCCGACCTTGGATCATAGTGTGGAGTTTTCAAATTCTCCCCGTGTCTGCATGGGTTTCCTCTGGGTGCTCACTGGTTTCTTCCCACAGTCCAAAGATATGCAGATTAGGTGGATTGGCCATGATAAATTGCCCCTTAGTGTCCAAAAAAGATGGTTTGGTTTGGTTGAGTGGTTATTGGGAGAGGGCAGGGAGTAAGCTTGGCTGGAGCACTCTTTTGGAAGGACAGTGCAGACAAGATGGGCAGACAAGATTTCACAGTAATGTCATTGCAGTGTTAATGTAAGCCTACTTGTGACACTAATAAAGATTACTATAACTGTTTAAGCAGCTCATCGAAATGTTGCATTTTCTAATTTAATTTCTTTATATCAATAATAATGATAAGACATTAAATACAGATTCATGAATAACAGCTCTTACTGTAACGCAGACTGTGGGGTAGCCAGCTGGTGGATAGGGAGATTCTTTTGTTTTGGCCGTGTCATCGTACATTAGCAGTGAGACGACCTGTGGGACTGCTGGGAAGGTGACATCAGCCACACTGTCCATTTCTTCAATGTATACAATAGCTTTGTTCATCTGAACGGGCAGGAAACAAATAAAACACAGGTACAGTCGTCTATATGTAACAGATGAACATGAGACTGATTGGAATGTTTTCTCTGAAACAATAGGGGCACAAAATCAGTAAAACTAATCCAATGGAGTCCTTTACTTTCACAATATATCACAGCATTTTGGTCAGTAATAGGAACAGCAAGGTGAACAAAGGAAACTTCACAATGTAATTTTAAAGACTTTAGGAATTCAAATATAACTGCTAGTAAAAGCATCGAATGAAATGAAAAGATGCCACTGACAGAAAGTATCTTAACAGTAATTGATCAAACTGAATGACTTAGCTGATGAATATTAAAATAAATTACTGGTAAAATTGCACAGCATGGTGGCGCAGTGGTTAGCTCTGCTGCCTCACGGCGTCAAGGTCCCAGTTTCCATCCCGGCTCTGGGTCACTGTCTGTGTGGAGTCTGCACGTTTTCCCCATGTTTGCGTGGGTTTCGCCCCCACAACCCAAAGATGTGCAAGGTAGGTGGATTGGGCACGCTAAATTGTCCCTTAATTGGAAAAAAATAATTGGGTACTTTAAATTTTAAAAAATAATAATAATTACACAGTGAACGGTGGCATGGTGGCGCAGTGGTTAGCACTGCTGCCTCACGGCACCAAGGACCCGGGTTTGATCCCAGCCCCGGGTCCCTGGCTGTATGGTGTTTGCACATTCTCCCCATGTCTGCGGGGGTCTCACCGCCACAAGCCAAAAGATGTGCAGGGTAGGTGGATTGGTCGCGCTCAATTGCCATGAATTGGAAAAAAAATGAATTGGATATTCAAAATTTATTTTCAAAAATAATCAAAAAATTGCACATTTCTTACAACCAAGAAATTACTGTGGACAACATGCTTGTACAAATGTTTGACAACAACTTGACAACTTTGCCATTAAAGGACATCCCAAAGTACCTCGCTGTAGTGAAAATAACCTATTTGCACATTACTTAGTTCACTATTTTTAATGGGGGCATTAACCCAAATAAAATAAGTATTTTAATAAACAAATATTATAATAGATATTATGAGTGACTTTAAACTGGGCAAATAGGATTGGAAAATCAGGTAAAAATTAGTTTATAGACTTTATTTAGAGAGTTTGGGCGGGATTCTCTGATCCTGAGGCTAAGTGTTGACGCCGTCAGAAATGCCGTCGCGTTTCTAGACGGCGTCAACATGGCCTCAGGATCAGCAATTCTAGCCCCTACAGGGGGGCAGCACGGCACTGGAGCAGCCCACGCGCTCCAGCTGCTGATCCCGGCATCAACTGGGCGCCGCGGGGTCCGCGCATGCGCAGTGGCCCTGGCCCCAACGTGCACATGCACAGTGGCTCCCTTCTCCGCGCCAGCCCCTATGCAACATGGCGTAGGGCTAAAGGGGCCGGCCCCGATCGCGGGCCAGGCCTCAACAGAGACCCCCGCCTCGGTCGATCCCCCTCTCCCCCCCCCCGGTACCTTCCATGCCGAGGTCCTGCTGGCTGAGAGCAGATTAGAACGGCGCCGGCGGGACTTGGGTTTTTTGTAATGGCCTCCTGGGCCGGGAATTGGCAGGGGCGGGGCACCCGGTTGATGCCGGGATCAACAGCTGGAGTGGCGTGGACCACTCCGGTGCCGTGCTGTCCCCCTGTAGGCGCCAGAATTGCCATGTTTTTTAAAATAAATTTAGATTACCCAATTATTTTTTCCAATTAAGGGCAATTTAGTGTGGCCAATCCACCTACTCTGCACATTTTTGGGTTGTGGGGGCGAAACCCACACAGACACGGGGAGAATGTGCAAACTCCACACGGACAGTGACCCAGAGCCGGGATCGAACCTGGGACCTCAGCGCTGTGAGGCAGCTGTGCTAACCACTAGGCCACCGTGCTGCCCGAGAATTGCCATGTTGACGCCGTCGAGAAACACTTTCCCTCAGGATCTGATTTTCCCGACCTATGTTTTAATACCAACCGAAGAGCAGGTTATTCTAGACAGTATTAATTGATAACCTTATAGTAAAAGGAGCCTGTTGGCATCAGCGATCATAACATGGTAGAATTACATGTTCAATTTTAAGTTGAGAAGTGTGGGTCTAATGAAATGTAATTACAAGGGTATGAAAGCAGAGTTAGCTAAACTGAACTGGGAAACTAATTTAAAAGGTAGGACAGTAGAGATAAAGCAGATAACCTTTAAGGAGATATGAAAATGAAATGAAAAAATGAAAATCGCTTATTGTCACGAGTAGGCTTCAATGAAGTTACTGTGAAAAGCCCCTAGTCGCCACATTCCGGCGCCTGTCCGGGGAGGCTGGTACGGGAATCGAACCGTGCTGCTGGCCTGCTTGGTCTGCTTTAAAAGCCAGCGATTTAGCCTGGTGAGCTAAACCAGCCCCATAATATGACTCCCATAATAATGTCTCATCACTCTCAGCAAAGATTTATCCCAATGAAAAAGACTCTGAGAAGAATGTATAATCTTTTGCTAAATAAGGAAGTTAACGATAGCATCAAATTGAAAAAAAAATGTAGAATTCTGCAAAGGTTAGTGGTAGTTCAGGAGATTGCACCAATGTCAAGAACCAGCAAAAAATGACTAAAATGAAAATGAGAAATAAAGTATGAGTGAAACTAGCTAGAAATATAAAAACAGATGGATAGAATATCTAGAAATACTTAAAAAGAAAAAGAGTAACAGAAGGGTTTTGTAAAAGGGAAATTGTGTTTAACTAATTTATCGGAGTACTTTGAGGAAGTAACAGGCAAGGTAGATACTGGGGAATCTGTAGGTGTGGTGTACTTGGATTTCCAAAAGGCATCTGATATGGGGCGGCATTCTCCCCTACCCGGCGTGACGGAGGGTGCCGGCGTAGGGGAGTAGCGCCAACCACTCAGGGGTCGGGCCTCCCAAATGTGGGGAATTCTCCCCACCTTTGGGGGCCAGCCCCGCGCCGGAGCAGTTTGCACCAGAAGACTGGCGCAAAAAACCGGCGCCCCCGGCAGCGGGGCTGTCCGCGTATGCGGCGGCAGTGACGTCAGCGGCAGCTGGCCGCTGACGTTACTGCCGGCGCATGCGCGATGTGGGGTTCTCTTCCACTTCCGCCATGACGGAGGCCGTGGCGGCCGCGGAGGAAAGTAGTGCAGCCAGGGCACTGGCCCAGACTCTGAGCGGGGGGCCCCGATCGCGGGCCAGGCCACCGTGGGGGCACCCCCCGGGGTTCGATCGCCCCCGCCCCCCCAGGACCCCGGGGGCCTGCTCGCGCCGCTGATCCCGCCATTCCAGAGGTGGTTCAAACCTCGGCGGCAGGAGAGGCCTCCCAGCGGTGGGACTTCGGCCCATCCGGGCCGGAGAATCACCACAGGGGCCTCTCCGATCGGAGTGGCGAGATTCCTGCCCCCGCCACTTCCCGGGTGGCGGAGAATCTCTGCCACGGCGGGGGCGGGATTTTAGGCGGCCCCAGGCAATTCTCCGACCCTGCTGGGGGTCGGAGAATTTCGCCCATGGTGTCACATCAAAAGTTACAACCCAAAATATTAAGATCTTATCATGTATGGGGTGACACATTACCATGGATAAAGGATTGCTTAGGGTACAGGAAGCAGAGAGTAATGATAAATATCAGTTGGCAAACTTTAACTTGTGGAATGCAACAGAGATCAGTGCCAGGGCCTGAACTATTTACAATCAATATCAATTACTTGGATGAATTGAGCGAATGTAGTGTAGCTAAATTTGTCAATGAGACTGAGATACGAAGGGAGTTGTCAAGAGGTAAAGAGTACACAAAGGGATAGAGATAGATTAAGCGAGTGGGCAAAAGATTGACAGATGCAGTATAATATGGGATTTGAATTTGTCCACCGTGGCAGGAAGAACAGAAAAGCAGCATACTAGTTATATGGAGCAAGATTGCAGAATTCAGTGGTGCAGAGGGATCTGGATATCCCACAATATGAATCACAAAAAGTTAGTATGCAGATACAAAAAGTGATTCGGAAGGCAAATGCACTGTTGGCAATTATTGGAAAGGGAATGGAATATAAAAGAATAGAAGTTTTACTGTATCTGTACGGGTGAGACCATAGAAGGAATTCTCCGGACCATCAGTCACATATTTCTCCATTCGCTGGTGGCGGGATTCGATACTCCCGTTGCTTGTCAATTAGATTTCACATTAAAGCCACCCCACGCCGCCAGGAAAAGTGTGGGAAGGTTGCACTGCCAACGGGATCAGAGAATTTCAACTGCTGGAGAATTCCAAACCATTTCTGGAGATTCCGGGCGGGATTCCCCGACCCCGTGCCGGGTTGGAGAATCCCCGGGGGGGCGCGAATCGCACGATGCCGCTCCGACGCCGGTCGCCGGAGAATCGGCGACAGTGGCGCCGGCGGCGCGGTGCCAGTCGGGGGGCGCTCTACGCAGCCAACCGGGCGACTCTCCCTGCGCCATGAGCTGAGTGCCCACCGAGTTAAGCCGAGTCCCGCCGCCATCGTTCTCGTGTGGTCCTACCCGGCCGAACCTCGGCGTTCATGCTGCAGCGGGTGGCCTGGTGGGGGGAGGGGGGATCCGACTCCGGGGGGGAGGGCTCCATGGTTGCCTGGCTGGTGATGGCGGCCTACCGATCAGCGGGCGGGCTTATCCCTGTGAGGGCCCATGTTCCTCCGCGCCAGGCCCCTGTAGGTCTCCGCCATGTTGCGTCAGGGCCAGCGTGAAGACGGCAACCCACGCGCGAACTCACGCCGGCCGTGGCACGCATGCGCGGACCTGCGGCGCCCGTGCTGATGCCCAGATTGGTAGCTGGAGCAGCGTGAGGCTCTCCACTGCCGTGCTGGCCCCCTGTGCGGCACAAGATTGCTGCTCCTAGGGGCCAGGTGACGCTGCCGTAAAACGCTCCGGCGTTTACGCCGGCGTCGACACTTAGCCCCAGGATCGGAGAATCCCGCCCTCCTTTTCTGCAGTTTTGAACTCCTTATTTGAAAAAGGATATAATTATGTTCGAAGTAGTTCAGACCTGGGATGATCTGGTTATCAGATGAAAGAAGGTTGAACAATTTGGGCCTGTATTGATTCAATTTAGATGCACGACTGGTGATCTTATTAAAACATGTAAGATCGTGAGGAGACTTGACAGGGTAGACACTGGGAGAATGTTTCTACTTGTGAGGGAAACTCGAACTAGGGGACCGTTTAAAAAGAGATGAGGCAAGGGCTGAGGACCCGGGTTCGAATCCCGGCCCTGGGTCACTGTCCGTGTGGAGTTTGCACATTCGCCCCGTGTTTGCATGGGTTTCGCCCCCACAACCCAAAGATGTGCAGGGTAGGTAAATTGGCCACGCTAAATTGCCTCTTAATTTGAAAAAAAACAACTCAGTACTCTAAGTTTAAAGAAGAAGTGAGGACTGTGATTTAGCAGCGGCGCTGACCACAAGCGCAAATCCCGTAATGGCTGCTATATCGCGCGAGAAACCAAAGACAGAATTTGGACCAGGGAGATTCAGGCTTTCCCTGATCCACTATGATGACATGATCAGGTTCACGCCCAAGAAGGGCATGAGCCTGATTTGCATAGATTATACTATTATTAGTGGGTTTAACACCGCTACTTCCACCCTCATGTATCTTCCCACTCAGCCAGCCTCAATCACCACTGGTTTTCAAAAATGTAAGCAAGTCTGACGACCATGTATAGGTATGTACAGTCCCCCGGGTGGTGAGGAACATGCCTGGGCAGTGCCCCCTGGCAGTGCCAACCTGGCAGTGGCAGGGAGAGTTCCTCTGAAGAAACCCATGGAGGGTCCCCTTATATGTGATGGGTGGGGCATGTCTTGATAGTTGTGGGGTGAGGGGGGTGAGTGCCCCCGATGCCTGTGTTCGGGGGTGGGAGTGCCAGGATGCCTGTGCTGGGGAAGTGAGTGCCAAGATGCCTGTGTGGTGTGTGTGTTCAGGGGAGTGGGGGGGGGGGAGCGCCCCATTGTCCATGGGAGTGTTGCTGTGACGCTTGTGGGGAGGTCCCCCATGATTGGGGTGGGCGGGAAATGTTTTGCACAAATCGGGGCACCCTTCATAGGATGACATTCTGGTCTCTGTGGAGCTGGCCTTGCTAGCTCTATCAGGCTCCGCCCACCAAAGTGACGTCGTAAACCATACCCGGCTGTGCAGCTGGAGAATTACACGTCGGTTTTCTCACTGAAACTGACAAATTATGGAATAATTCAACCCTACGAATTTCTTTCTCTCTCAGAGGGTTGTTGGAATTCCCATCACCAGAAAGCAGTGGAGTCAGGGCCATTGAATTTCTTCAAGGCAGAATAGGTAGATGTTTGATAAAAAAGGGAAGACTGGAAAGTGGATTCGAGACCACAATCAAATCGGTCATACTTTCATCACTTGGAGAAACAGGCTCCAAACACTGAACGGTCTGCCCCTGGTCAAAAGCCTATTGTTCCTCTGATTCTCTCCCATTGGGATAATCATAGTCATACAATTATGCAGTACAGGAGACCATTTGGGCTAACAGTCCTGTGCAGGTCCTTTTGTAGATCGATCTGATTGGTCCCATTTTTTTGCCCTTTTTCTGCAGCCAAAGAACAAAGAACAATGCAGCACAGGAGCCGGGCCTACGGCCCTCCAAGACTGCGCCAATCACGTGTCCTATCTGGACCAACAACTTATATCCTCTATACCCCGTCTGTTCATGTGCCTATCCAGATAAGTCTTAAAGGTCGCTAACATATCTGCCTCAACTACCTCACTTGCCAGTGCATTCCAGGCCACCACCACCCTCTGTGTAGAAAACTTGCCCCGTACATCTCCATTGAACCTTTCCCCCTCACCTTGAACCCGTGTTCCCTTGTAATTGTCATTTCCGCCCTGGGAAAAAGCCTCCACTGTTCACCCTATCTATACCCCTAATAATTTTAGAAACTTCTATCAGGTCACCCCTCAGCCTCCGTCTCTCGAGGGAGAACAATCCCAGTTTATTCAATCTCTCCTCATGGCTAATACTCTCCATTCCAGGCAACATCCTGGTAAACCTTTTCTGTGTTCTCTCCAAAGCCTCCACATCCTTCTGGTAGTGCGGTGACCAGAATTAGACACAGTATTCCAAATGTGGACTAACCAACGTTCTATATAATTGTAACATAATTTTCAAGCTTTTATACTCTATACCCCGTCCTATGAAGGCAAGCATGCCATTTGCTTTCTTCACCACCATTTCCACCCATGCTGCCACTTTTAAGGATCTGGAGACCTGCACGCCCAGATCTCTCTGTGTCTCTATGCTCCTGATGGTTCTGACATTCATTTTATAGCTCCCACCTGAATTGGATCTACCAAAATGAATCACCTCGCATTTGTCCAGGTTAAATTCCATCTGCCATTTCTTTGCCCAATTTTGCTGCCTATCTATATCCTGGTGTGTTCTCCGACAATCTTCATCACTATCCACCACTCCTGCAATCTTAGTATTATTCGCAAACTTGATAATCAGACCTGCTACGTTTTCTTCCAAGTCATTTATATATGTTACAAACAGCAGAGATCCCAGAACAGATCCCTGCGGAACACCACTAGTTACAGACCTCCATTCCGAAAAACATCCTTTCACTTTTACCTTCTATGGCCAAGCCAGTTCTGGCACAATCCAGCCGGTTCACCCCTGACCCCAAGTGATCTAATATTTTGCACCAGCCAGGGACCTTATGAAATGCTTTATTAAAGTCCATGTAGACAACATCCACAGCCCTTCCCTCGTCAATCATTTTTGTCACCTCCTCAAAACATGCAATCAAATTAGTGAGACGTGACCTCCCTTGTACAAAACCATGCTGTGTGTCACCGATAAGACCATTCACTTCCAAATGTGCGTAGATCCTGGCTGGGATTCTCTGCAGCCCCGCGCCACAATCGCAGCCTTGCGGGGGCGGATAATCCACTTTCACGCCGGAATCGGGCCCAGCGCCAGTCTAGCGGTTCTCCGGGACCAGAGAATCGTGATCGCGGAGTATGCCACGCGACTTGGGGCCCATTGAGAGAGGCCCGCCCAGTAATCCTCTGCTCCCGACCAGCCGAGTTCCCGTCGGCACGGAACTAACCAACTATTGCTGGTTGGGATGCTCGCGTGGCGGCTGCAGACTCAGTCCGGACTGCCCTGGTGAGGGACAGGGGGGGATCGAACATTGGGAGGGAGGGGGGGGCTTATAGGCGGCCGGGGGTTAGATCGGCACGGTTAGATGCTCGGGCGCGCGGCTGATCGGGGGGGAGGTGTCACATTTTTGTGTCTGGCTCTACGGTCCGAGTCTGCCATGGAGCTCGGCGCGGCCGCTGGAGGCCGTCACCATGCGCATGCGCGGACTCCAAACCAGAAGTGCCAGGCCCGTATCCACGGCCATAGCTGCGAGATTTACTCCAGGTCCCTGCTAGCCCCCTGCAGGGCATTGAATTAGCTCATCTTTGTTAGAGGAATAGAACATAGAACAGTATAGCACAGAACAGGCCCTTCGGCCCTCAATGTTGTGCCGAGCAACGATCACCCTACACAAACCCACGTATCCACCCTATACCCGTAACCCAACAACCCCCCCCCCTTAACCTTACTTTTTAGGACACTACGGGCAATTTAGCATGGCCAATCCACCTAACCCGCACATCTTTGGATTGTGGGAGGAAACCGGAGCACCCGGAGGAAACCCACGCACACATGGGGAGGACGTGCAGACTCCACACAGACAGTGACCCAGCCGGGAATCGAACCTGGGACCCTGGAGCTGTGAAGCATTTATGCTAACCACCATGCTACCGTGCTGCCTAATCTCTGGCGTAAAACCCCAGCCTTTTTACGCCGGCGTGGGGCATGGTCCCATTTTGGGAGAATCCAGCTCCCTATCTCTGAGAATCTTTTCCAACAATTTCACTATCACTGACATCAAGCTCACTGGCCTACCGTGGGGCAGCACGGTTGCATGGTGGTTAGCATAAATGCTTCACAGCTCCAGGGTCCCAGGTTCAGTTCCCGGCTGGGTCACTGTCTGTGCGGAGTCTGCACGTCCTCCCCGTGTGTGCGTGGGTTTCCTCCGGGTACTCCGGTTTCCTCCCACAGTCCAAAGATGTGCGGGTTAGGTGGATTGGCCATGCTAAATTGCCCGTAGTGTCCTAAAAAGTAAGGGGGGGGGGGGTTGTTGGGTTACGGGGGTTTGAGTAGGGTGATCATTGCTCGGCACAACATCGAGGGTCGAGGGGGCCTGTTCTGTGCTGTACTGTTCTATGTTCTAACCTTTCTTAAATAAAGGTACAACATTGGCTATCCTCCAATCCTCTGGGATCTCACCTGTGGCCAAGATTTCTGTCAGAGGCCCAGCGATTTCATCTCTTGTCTCCCTCAGTAATCTGGGATAGATGCCATCTGGCCCTGGGGGTTTGTCTACCGTAATGCTTTTTAACATACCAAACACTTCCTGCCTCGTAATAATGACCTGTTCTAAAAAGTGTTTACTCATCCAACGTGCTCTCCTTTGTGAATACTGATGCAAAATACTCATTAAGGACCTCACCTATTCCTCTGGTTCTATCCATAATTTCACTCCTTTGTCCTTGAGTGGGCCAACTCTTTCTCTAGCTACCCTCAAGTTTCTAATATACATATAAAACGCCTTGGGATTCTCCTTAATCCTGTCTGCCAAGGCCATATCGTGACCCCTTTTTGCCCTCTTATCTCCCTGCTTGAACTCTTTTCTACTTTCCTTGTATTCCTCAAGTGCTTTATCTAGAACATTTTCTCTTCAAGCATTTATCCAATTGCTTTTAAACATTACTTTTGATCTGCTGCCACCATACTTTCAGGCAATGCATTCCAAATCACAACATGCTGTAAAAAATATTTTTCTTCATGTTTCTATGATGCAACACGGTGGAACAGTGGTTAGCACTGCTGCCCTACAGCGCCAGGGACCCAGGTTCAATTCCTGCCTTGGGTAACATTCTGTGTGGAGTTTGTACCTTCTCCCCGTGTCTGTTTTGGGTTCTTCTGGGTGCTCCAGTTTCCTCCCACAGTCCAAAGATGTGCAGATTAAATGGACTGGCCATGCTAAATTGCCTTAGTGTCCAGGGATTTGCGGGTTAGGTGAGGTTATGGGGATAGGGTGGTGAATGGGCCTAGATCGAGTACTCTTTCGGAAGGTCGGCGCAGACCCGATGGGCTGAGTGGCCTCTTTCTGCACTGTAGGGATTCTATGTCACCTCTGGTTCTTTTACAAGTCATCCTAACTCTTTGTCCTTTGGTTACCAAGCATTCTGTTTTTTTTATAAATTTAGAGTACCCAATTTTTTTTTCTAATTAAGGGGCAATTTAGCGTGGCCAATTGACCTACCCTGCACATCTTTGGGTTGTGGGGGTGTGACCCACACAGACATGGGGAGAATGTGTAAATTCCACGTGGACAGTGACCCAGAGCCGGGATCGAACTTGGGTCCTCGGTGAAGTGAAGCAGCAGTGCTAACCACTGCGCCACTCTGCTGCTCCTTACCAATCATCCTGTTAACTGGAAACATAAACGCTTGTATCAAAATTGTTCAGGATTCTGACCATCTCTGTCAAATCTCCTGCCCACAATGGGAAACACGATTGGCCGGCTGCCGGGACAGAGAATCCCGTTGCTGGGGGGAGCGCGCCGCAGCAGAAAACGGGTGCAGCCGGATGGAGAATCCCCCCCTGGACCTTTTGTGGCTGCAGGAAGAGTTAGAGACAAGTTAGGTGAAACAGCTGATCTCTCATATCCTCTGAAATTCAAAGTCATGGCTTAGAAATTTGGGTGTGCTCACTTTTGCAGACATTACAATGTGTTCCAGGCATGGGCATTGCAGAGGAATTTGCTTTCCATTTTTCAGTATGATGGACGATGCATTTCTGGCTGAGAGTGTGCGCCTGCTTCCTTCTTGACATACTGACACCTCAGTAAGTCGGTTAGCACCAAGAAAACGCACGTACAATTTCTCAGTCATGACTTTCTCAACTCCATCCCGGTGCTGGATTAATTATTTTCATTAATACTTTTCAAGAGCAATATGCATTCACTTCAAAACTCAGCAGGGACTCACATGAAGATCTGTCAAGCTTAACGTGTGGAAGCCCAGTTATCAGCAGCAGTGGGACAAACCATTACCTGTGTTTCTGCCACCATATTCTCATCAGGCTTCAAGTGAACAGTAAAAGCTTCTCTCATCTCCCGCTCTCCATCATACACAATTTCTAATTGTATAAAATGTTCAGTCTCCCCTTCCTTAAACTCGATATCTGAAATAAAAACCACAGAGGAAAAAAAATTCCTTCTCATTATTAGATTGATACTATATGGTCTTCAGGTCTGATACATGTTCACAGAAAAAATCTGGTCAGTCCATGGCGGCATTATTGATTGAGCCCTTTAAGAAAATGAAAGACTGTTGCAATGCTTCTGATAGCATGCCGCTGTTCAGAGAGACTTGGGTGTGCTAGTGCATGAGTCACAGAAGGTTGGTTTACAAGTGCAACAGGTGATTAAGAAGGCAAATGGAATTTTGTCCTTCATTGCTAGAGGGATGGAGTTTAAGACTAGGGAGGTTATGTTGCAATTGTATAAGGTGTTAGTACGGCCACACCTGGAGTATTGTGTTCAATTTTGGTCTCCTTACTTGAGAAAGGACGTACTGGCGCTGGAGGGTGTGCAGAGGAGATTCACTAGGTTAATCCCAGAGCTGAAGGGGTTGGATTATGAGGAGTGGTTGAGTAGACTGGGACTGTACTCGTTGGAATTTAGAAGGATGAGGGGGGATCTTATAGAAACATTTAAAATTATGAAGGGAATAGATAGGATAGATGCGGGCAGGTTGTTTCCACTGGCTGGTGACAGCAGAACTAGGGGGCATAGCCTCAAAATAAGGGGAAGTAGATTTAGAACTGAGTTTAGGAGGAACTTCTTCACCCAAAGGGTTGTGAATCTATGGAATTCCTTGCCCAGTGAAGCAGTTGAGGCTCCTTCATTACATGTTTTTAAGGTAAAGATAGATAGTTTTTTGAAGAATAAAGGGATTAAGGGTTATGGTGTTCGGGCCGGAAAGTGGAGCTGAGTCCACAAAAGATCAGCCATGATCTAATTGAATGACGGAGCAGGCTCGAGGGGCCAGATGGCCTACTCCTGCTCCTAGTTCTTATGTTCTTATGTTCTTATACTACTTCAGTCTATCTATAGTTACCATCTCACTTGCAACCACAAAATTCAATCAGCGTTTGTAAAACTGGAACAAGTTTGGATGTTGCATAAAAGTTTTGGCGATATATGTGGAAATATCTAAAACAAAAGCAAAATACAGTAAATGCCAGAATTGGTTTTGAGAGAAATATCTAACTGAGGGCCGGATTTTCATAACCCTGTCCATGTCAGAAGGGAGGCAGAGGGGCTTTCAAAATAGTGGGCTGGACACGGTTTGGGTATTCCTGCGCCTAATCCCCTTTCTGACAAATTTGCTGGTATGGGACCAGAGTGATATGTGGTAAGCCTGCACGCAGCATTCCTGACCTAACTGGCTCCATCGCGGAGGTGGGCATTTCAGACCACCCTCAATGGTGATGGGAGTTAGGCTGGCTTTTGCAGGAGACTTGGTTCATAGCTCCTCAAAGTAATCCTCATCTGGAGTCTTGAGCCTTTTAACAGGTAACTTTAAAAGGTGCTCAGAGGTGGGCAACACGGTGGCTCAGTGGTTAGCATTGCTGCCTCACGGCGCTGAGGTCCCAGGTTCGATCCCGGCTCTGGGTCACTGTCCATGTGGAGTTTGCACATTCTCCCTGTGTCTGCATGTTCTTCGTCCCCAAAACCCAAAGATGTGCAGGGTAGGTGGAGTGGCCATGCTAAATTGCCCCTTAATTGGAAAAAATGAATTGGATACTCTAAATTTATTTGAAAAAAAAGGTGTTCAGAAGTGTATGATAATATATTTATTTAAGTATTTAAGTGTGTGTTTAATGTTTTTGTATGGCTTTAAGTATGCTTTCAATGCAGGTTATTGATTATCGGGTTCTTTCCTTAAAAGGTAAGAGACCATTACAATTTCCAGCACTGTGTAAGGCTTCAGATACATCTGAATCCTTTCTCCAGTGGAAACAATCCTCTTCAGTATGGAGAATCAAATATTAATCTATGTCAGAGAGCTTGCGGCTTGATTTTCACATTCATTTAATATCCCGAAATGCTCATGAAATAATCAAAAATAATCAGCCATTCAAAAATCCCTTTGAAAAACATTGCCCCACTTTACATTCTCATAAAACGGTCAGAGTGAAAGACAGATTGAAAAAATATTTAATCCTCTCAATACCTCTTAATCTTGTCCAAATGAAGAAATAAAACTCACTTCAGAGATAGATAAGCTTATTAGAGGCTAATAAAACTGTCAATCAAATAAGGCTTGCAGTTGTGCAAACAGTCCCCTAGCAATCCGAGTCCACAATTGTTGGATCTCAACCAAGCATTCATAATGAGGCCATCTTCCAACTATCTCAATAGGCTGAACAGATGGCCAGGCATGTTTTTTTGACAGGTGGCCTCATTATGAATACTTGGCTGACTTCCAAGACTGACCAATGTACTCCGGCCTTGGTGGGCTGGTTGCACAATGTGGTTGGTGCAACTAACTTTATTTAAGTGACACTTATATTAGTTTGTATAAGTTCTTTGAACTGGTATTTCAATGCATGTACATTTATTTTGATAAGATAAAGAGGGCTGCCGAGAATTAAAAGTGACTTAAATTGGACTTTCACTTCATGTGTTTGATGAGCCATTTTATGAGAGTGTAGGAGGGACAATGCTTTTCAAAAGGATTTTTATTTTTAAATTTCATGAATACTTCAAAGACTTGCAAGTGTCATTACATGGCTCATTGGTTCTGTACTCTGTGCATACTAAATGAGTGGGCATAGAGATGAAATGAAAGAAATGAAGGGGGACATTGAGCTGCCTTGGGGTGGGGTTGGGCCTGACAGTAGTGAATAGATCTGCGCTACTGCCCCAGTAAATGAATCCCGCCCTGCCGCCCCGACGCCAGCTGCCGTATTCTCCGGCGCCGTTTTTTGGAAAGGCTTCCCACCACGCCGGTCGGGGGCCATTGGCAGCGGCTCCCCCAATGATTCTCAAGGCCCCGATGAGCCGAGCGGCAGTCCATTTCTGGCCCGTCCCGCCAGCGTGAATCAGGTGAGTATGCGTGGCCGGTCCTCGGGGGGGGGGGGGCACGGGGGGATCCAACCCCAAGGGGGGCCCCCACGGTGGCCTGGTCCGAGATTGGGGTCCACCAATCTGCGGGTGGAGCTTGTTCCGTAGGGGCATTTCTTCCTTCTGCACCAGGCCCCTGTAGGGCTCCGCCATATTGCCTGGGGGCTGGCGCGGAGAAGAGAACCCCCCGCGCATGCGCGAAAATACACCGGCTGGTCCGCGCATGCGCGGAATCACGTCGGCCGTTCGCGCATGTGCGAACTTGCATCGGTTTGGCATCGGTTGGAGCAGCGCCAACCCCTCCGGCATCCACCTAACCCCCTAGACAGGTGAGAATTCTTCACCTTGGTGGGGCCGTTGACGCCGGAGTCGTTGGCGCCGGTTTTCCGCCGGCGTGGGGACTTAGTCCCAGGAAGGGAGAATCCCGGCCGAGCTTTCTAGTTTGCAGTCTCACTATCTGTCTTCCCCTGTTACTCCCCAGCCAACCATCGGAGGCAGCTGCCCTGACTCCAGCCCATACCCAACTCCTCAGTTGAAAATATCGTGGGCGCGCACAGCCAGGATGGAAGTGAGGTCAATGAAGTGGGAAAATTCCCGATTCCCACTACAAAGTTGAAAGTCTCGCCCTGGGTGTCACACCCCCCAGTTGAGAACATTTTCATGAATTTCCTAATGTAAAGCTGGCATGCTAAAAATAAAATTCACACCAGGTTGTAAGTCGAATGCAGATTGTAAAGAGAGCAGTCAGTTCCTCTGTTCATTATCTGACCTTTAGATAATGGATTGTAATCTTCCCCAGATGTGGCTGAACCATCCTTAGTGTGAACTCGCACAATGGAGACCTTTGATGCATCGCCCAAACGTAGCACCGGGATTGTTACAATTGCTAATTCCCCAGCTTCTTGAGGCTCTTGAATGCTGTACTTTGTTTCAGAAAATTTTATAATGGGTCCTATTGAAAACAAAATTGTGTGTCAGTCACCAATTTCCCTTCAAAAATACCAAAGAAGGATAACAATTCCACAAGTCAGAAACATACTGTCTCCTTCATCCTTGATCGTGATTAAAGTTTCATTCTGTTCTCCCACAGAAGCCCCAAATGGCGATTCACTTTCGGGTGTCCCAAGTACCAGACGGAACTCCTCCTCTTCTTCATAGATGGTATCATCCACAAGAGGGACAGTGCAGGTCTTCTCTATCTCCCCTGCGTAGCAAAGACACAATGTCTGTTGAAAATGTGGCCAACGTTTTGCAAATCACAGCCAAAAACCTGAAGCACACGCATCATACAAATTAACATTCATGTAAAGAGCACAGTCCGAGGAGCAGAGCAGCACAGACGTTGATGTCTCTTCGCCTGAATTTAAGTGAAAATGAAATATGAATCAGCACAAGGGGTTAATTAAATGGCTCTGCACACAGTTAAAGACAAACTTAGATGCATTTTATCATAAAACAATGTGAATGTTACAATGATTGAAGCACAGCCCGCTAATTAATGTTAAATTCAAAACTGATCAGACGACATGTGAGCATCATCATAAATCAGGAGTATAATGAATGTTGATAATAGTCACTGACACAGATACAGATCCAAAAATAGAATCAAAAATTCAACAGGATATGTTTGAAGTGGCAGATAGCATGGAGTGCGTTCAAGGCTAGCCAGTAGGGTTTAGATGACTGTTATAAACCAAAAGGACCAACTGGACCCTCTCCACCAAAACAAATTCCTCCAGCATAATTAGAGGGGAGAGACTGTTCTCTCCACACAAGGGCATGAGGCACAGCGGCTATGTTGCCTGCCCAGTGCCAGAGTTAAGGACATGTCTTCACAGTAGGCAGGAACTTGGAGTGGGAGGAGAGGATCAGGTTGTTGTGGTCCACCAATGACATATGTAAAACTGAAAAAGAGGTTCTGCCAAGGGAGCAGGATCCGCTCGAGGCTAAATTAAAAAGCAGAGCAACAAAATAATCTCTAGATTAATACCAGAGTCCTAAGCAAATTGACATTGGGAAAATAAAGGGAGTTGAATGCGTTTCTTAAAGATTGGTGTGGGAGAAATGGGTTTTCATCTGTCGGCCAATGGCGTCAGTACTGGGGAAAAATGAAGTTGTACACTTGGGATGGCCTTCACTTGAAACCCTGCTGGAACCAGTTTCCTGGAGAATCGTACCACTTGGGCTGTGCAGAGGGTTTAAACTAAATATGCAGGGGGTGGGAGGAGTGGGTTCATGTGAGGGGAAATTTAGAACGTTAATGAGAAAGGACAAGGTAAGAGTGCAGAGTAGCAATATGGAGAGTGATGATCAGAGTTTGAGAAGGAAAGAACCGAACATATAAACATTAGAGTGAGCCTGCAAATAAGGTCAGGGTAAAGAAAGATGGTAAAAGGAAAGAATTAAAGGCATGTAGCATTCGTAACAAGATGGATGAATTGATGGTACATATTGAAATAAATGGGGATGATATGATTACCTTTACAAAAACATTAGCAAGATGGCTTAATACTCAAGGGTATTTGACATTTCAGAAAGATCGGAAGAAAGGAATGGGGATTGGGGTAGTTCTGCTAATAACGGATAGGATTGGGGCAAAAATGATAAATGATCTTGGTTGAGAAGGCCAAGTTACAGAATCAGATTAGGTGGAATTAAGAAATATCAAGGGGAAAAAGTCACTGGTAGAAGTAATTTATAAGCCCCCTAAGTAGCACTGCTCTGTAGGACCACTGTGTGCCCCTTGTCATTCAATGATATTACCAGCGCTGAATCCCCCACTGTGTGCCCCTTGTCATTCAATGATATTACCAGTGCTGAATCCCCCACTGTCAACGTCCGGAGGTTACCATTGATCAGAATTCTACTGAACTTGACTAGCCATATTAATACTGTGGCTACCAGAGCAGGTCAAAGCCAAGTAACTTACTCCCCAAAGCCTGCCCACCATCTACAAGGCAAAGGTCAGGGGCGGGATTCTCCAACCCCCCGCCAGGTCGGAGAATGGCCGGAGGGTGGCATGAATCCCGCCCCCGCTGGCTGCCGAATTCTCCGGCGCCAGGGGAAATCGCGCCACACCGGTCAGCGGCCACTGGCAGCGGCTCCCCCCGGCGATTCTCCGGCCCGCGATGGGCCGAGTGAATGCCCATTTTCGGCCAGTCCCGCCCACGTAAATTAGAGTAGGTACTTACTGGTGGGACCTAGCTGTGCGGGCGGCCTCCGGGGTCCTCGTGGGGGCACAGGAGGATCTGGCCCTGGGGGGTGCCCCCACGGAGGCCTGGCCTGCGATCGGGGCCCACCAATCCGCGGGCAGGCCTGTGCTGTGGGGCACTCTATTTTTCCGCGTCAGCCGCTGTGGTCGTCCACCATGGCCGACGTGGAAATGATCCCCACTGCTCATGCGCTGGGATGACGCCAGCACATGCTGGCGCTCCCGCGCATGCGTCAACTCACGCCAGCCGGTGGGGGCCCTTTGGCGCCAGTTGGCGTGGTGCCAAGCCCCTTTCCCGCCAGCCGGCATGGCGCAAAACACTCTGGGGCGGCCCGACGCCGGAGTGGTTCACGCCACTGCTCGGCGCCGGGACACTCCACCCCGCCGGGTCGGGGAGAATCCTGCCCCAGGAGTGTAATGGCACTTGCTTGGATGAGTGTAAGTCAAATAATATTCAAGAAGCTCCACACCACCCAGAACAAAGAAACCCCATTTTTTTGTTATCCCTTCCACAAACATCCATTCCCTCCACCACTGATGATAAGATAAACTGTAGGAACTAGCCACGGATCCTTCGCCAGCACCTTCCAAACCCACAACTGCTACCATCTAGAAGGACAAGAGCAACAGATACCTGGGAACCCCACCACCTGGAGGCTCCCTCGAAGTCACTCATCACCCTCACTTAGAAATATATCACTGCTCCTTCAGTGTCATTGCGTCAAAATCTTGGAACTCCCTCATAAACAGCACTGTGGCTGTACCTGCACCTCAGGGACTGCAGCCGTTCAAGAAGACAGCTCACCACCCCCTTCTGAATGGCAATTAGGGCTGGACAATAAAAGCTGGCTTAACCAGCGCTGCCCACATCCTATGAATGAATTTTTAAAATCAAGAAATATTGGGGGGCTTTTCAGAAAGCTAGTGCAATAATCATGAGTGATTGTAGTCTTCACATGGATAGTACGAATAATACCTGCAAAGATAGCCTTGAAGGTGACTCCATAGACTGCATTTTGGACAGTTTCTTATCATAATATATGCAGAAAAGGGCAGTATGGCGGCGCCGTGGGTAACACTGCAGCCTCATGGCACCGAGGTTTCAGGTTCAAACTCCCTCTCTGGGTCTCTGTCCGTGTGGAGTTTGCACATTCTCCCTGTGTTTGCGTGGGTTTCGCTCCCACAAACCAAAGATGTGCAGGGTAGGTGGAGTGGCCACGCTAAATTGCCCCTTAATTGGAAAAATTAATTGGGTACTCCAAATTTATTTTTAAAAATATATGCAGAACCAATGGGAGTAGGCAATTTTAGAATTTAGATGTGTAATGAGACAGGATTAATTAATGAAATTTCATAATAAAGGGTCCCCGAAGCAAGAGTGACAAGATGATTGAATTCCACGTTCAGTTTGAGAGTGAAAAATGTGGGTCTGAAACCAATGCTGTAAACTTAAAGGAAGGAAATGATCACAGAATGAATCCATAGGTAGCTACAGTAGAGTAGAAACATAGATTTCATAGATATCATAGATAACATAGAATTTGCAGTGCAGAAGGAGGCCATTCGGCCCATCGAGTCGGCACCGGCTCTTGGAAAGAGCACCCTACCCAAGGTCAACACCTCCACCTTATCCCCATAACCCAGTAACCCCACCCAACACTAAGGGCAATTTTGAACACTAAGGGCAATTTATCATGGCCAATCCACCTAACCTGCACATCTTTGGACTGTGGGGGGAGACCGGAGCACCCGGAGGAAACCCACGCACACACGGGGAGGATGTGCAGACTCAACAGACAGTGACCCAAGCTGGAATCGAACCTGGGACCCTGGAGCTGTGAAGCAATTGTGCTATCCACAACGCTACCATGCTGCCCAAATGGGAGTAGGCAATTTTAGAATTTAGATGTGTAATGTGTAATGAGATGTGTAAAATAGATTAACTGGTGAGATGGCAGAGAGGCAGTGGCCAGCATTTTATAATTTCAACAAAGATATATTCTATTGAGAAAGAAAGATTTGAGAGGAAGAATGTGCTATCTGTGGCTAACTAAGGAAGTTGAGAATGTGCTAAAATGAAACAAAAGGTGTCCAATGCTGGAAAGGTTAGCGGTATGCCAGAAGATTGCAAAATCTTTAGGGACCAGCAAAAGGTGACTAAAAAAAAGGGGAAAAATTAGAATATGAGAATAAACTAAAATGAGATATAAAATTATCATAGATTGGCAGGAGATCATTCAATCCCGAGTGTCTTCACCAGCTCTCCAAATTAGCAAAAAAGCTTCTCCCACCTTCTCTCCATAACCCTGCACATTCTTTCTTTTCAGATAACAGTTTCATTCCCTGAGAAATGCCTCAATTGAACTTGCCTCCACCAAATTCTCAGGCAGTCAATCCCGATCCAGAAGAAGCGAGAAACTAAGGTGAGTAATGGCTCCTGAGAGCCATTATTAATAATGGGAAACAAGGAAATGGCAGAAGTTTTGAACAAGTATTTGGATCTGTCTTAATGGTACAAGACACAAATGCAGCCCAATAATGACAATTGGAAATCAAGGGACAGAGGGAGGAATGTAAAACAATCACTATCACTACAGGAATGTACTAAGATTGCTAATGGGCACAAAGCAGTGGAGGCCGGGGTCACTGAATGTATTGAAGGTTGAGCTAGACAGACCTTTGATCTGCAAGGGAGTCAAGGATGTTAGGGGAGGGAAGCAGGTAGGAAAGTGGAGTTTAGGTCACAATCAGATTAGATTTGATTTTAATGAATGGGGGAGTAGCCTCGAGGGGCCAAATGGTCTCTTTCTTATGTTCTTATGTTAATTTGAAGTAACTGTCTTTATTTAACTAATGGGCAAAGAAATTCTAATGAATGGCTTAAGTGTCCTTATACTAATATTTGCACATAAACCTAGGGCAAATTTCAGTTATAATTCTTAAAAGCGCGATGCCAGAAATCCATTAGGATTCTCCCAGTTTCAGGGAGGCACGGTGGCGCAGTGGGTTAGCACTGCTGCCTACGGCGCTGACGACCCGGGTTCGACCCCAGCCACGGATCGCTGTCTGGGTGGAGTTTGCACATTCTCCCCGTGTCTGGATGGGTCTCTCCCCCACAACCCAATGATGTGCAGGGTAGATGGATTGGCCATGCTAGATTGCCCTTTAATAGGAAAAAAATAATAATTGGGCACTCTAAATTTATTTTAAGAAAGAAAAAAAAAAAAGCATTCTCCCTGTTTCCGGCTATTATTTCAGTGGTGAAGCAGCCAAGACCCCAGCCAAGACTGTCTTTTGCTGTCATTGTCACAAATCTCTGACTTAGCTTATGGTCAGAAATTGGGAGAACTTCCTCCTCTAATGAAAATTTAGAACCATTAATCTCCTTTTTCTTTGTCCATTTTATATTTCCCATCTGCTGTCTCATTTTGTCTCTCTTCCCTCTCCCTTGGCACTTTATCGTTTACCATTATATGCTGCTGTGCTCTCAAGACTCAAATGCTGCCCTGTCACTTGGAGAATATTTCATGGTGTCCTGCCCACTCTGTGTCCCCTTCCTCTCGCTGTGGAGAAGCACAGTGTCTCTCTCTGGCACATTCATCCTGATTGTGAATATGTAAGGTTAAGGTTAAGGGGGGTTGTTGGGTTACGGGTATCGGGTGGATACGTGGGTTTGAGTAGGGTGATCATGGCTCGGCACAACATCGAGGGCCGAAGGGCCTGTTCTGTGCTGTACTGTTCTATGTTCTATGTATGGTAACGTAATCAGGCTCTACTTTTAAAGCCGATTAAATTGGATATCCTAAATTAAAGAATTGGGCACTTTAAATTAAAACCACAGTCCGCTCCAGCAAAAAGCCTACAGATTCCGAATAGCCGAACATACAGAACTCGGACAGGCTGCTGGGGCATGTCTGGAGATGCATTGTTTGGCCTATTATCCACAGTTCCTGATAGCCCATCAAGCAATCATCGCTCCTCTTAGGGCGGGCTCAGGTGCCCTGTCAATAGGTCATCAACTAGACCATTGGACGCTGAGACCCTGCCTCCTGAGACTCCATTGGCCAAAGGCCAAGGGCAGGGGGAAAAGGAGATAGGTGGTGACAGGGGGATAAAAATTAGAATTCTGGACATCTAGGGAGCAAAGGCTCGAAGCGGAGACTCGAGATGGGGGGGTTGACCGAGAGCAGACCAGACCAGGAAGGAAGGAAGGAAGCAAGGAAGAAACAGCCAGTGAGAATCACCTTTGAAAAGAGGCACCAGAGGGACTCAGGGATCGGATCTACCGCATACCAAACCACTTTTGCGGGTAGTATAGTTGAATGCTGGGTATTTCTTGTATATATAGTGGGTAATTTATGGATTAACTCTATTTTAAAGTGTTGCATTATATCTGTATACGCACTTTGTTATCCACATAAATAAAGACGCCTGGGTAAACTTTGATTAAGAAGCTGATTGAAGTATCTGAATTAGATATATCCAACATATGGGATTTGAAAATGACTGCGTGGTGAAATGTCTAGGTTGGCACACATCAAAAAACGCACCATGTAAAGATATACAGGGGAACAGCAGCTGTTTTGCACTGTTTGCAATCCAAGGAATTACGATGTTAACGCTGACTACTTACCGGGTTGGAAAGTAATGATGGAATCATCTGTGTTTGGCCTTTCCTCATAATCACTCATAACCTGAGCAGTGCCTTGACGAGTGTAACAACGCACTGTGGACTTATAACTGACATCCCCACTGCGGTACACAACAGTTGTAATCTTGCCAGCTTTTTCCTTTCCCACATGCTGAGATTCTTTGAACTGCATCTTCGGCACTGAAGACATACAGGAAGAAAAATAAAGACACTTTGGTTAAACTGAGAAGAATCAGATGATGTGATTGAGAGGACAGGTGACACAGTTGGTTCCCGACTCCGTGCCTCCCCCACTTACAGTCAGATGTGGAATCATTAATGGTCACCGTCGTCTTGCTGGGTTCGCCAAGCACTGCATTCATTGGCATACGGAGCACAAGCTCAAAATTCTCAGGCCCCTCGAGGACAGGCTGGCCCAGGTCATCCAGGACAGTGACACGGAATGTCTGCATCGTGACGCCAGGAGCAAAGTCCAAGTTCCGGCTGATTCCAACATAATCAACTCCAGCTTGTAAAACAAGATCAGAATACTTGCATTATTGTGCTTCTGCTTTTCACATAATGAAACAAGAAAGATTTATTCACAAAGCCCCCTTAAGGTTAGTGCCTTGCAGTCCGACCACTTAGCTCAGTGGGTCATACTCACCCCTTCAAATCAGCGGCCTCATTTTAGGGCTTAAGTACAAAGGCTGCAGTACTGAGGAAGTGCTGCAGAGTCCTGGGGATAGCCCTTTGGATGAGACTGCAGCTGTGTCTGGCTGCTCAGCTAGACATTAACGATGCCATGGTACTGTTTGGCCAGAAATTCTCCTAATATCCTAATCAACAGTCTTGCCTTAATGAACACCATTAAAATACAGTAAGAAGTCTTACAACACCAGGTTAAAGTCCAACAGGTTTGTTTCAAACACGAGCTTTCGGAGCACGGCTCCTTCTTCAGGTCACCTGAAGAAGGAGCCGTGCTCCGAAAGCTCGTGTTTGAAACAAACCTGTTGGACTTTAACCTGGTGTTGTAAGACTTCTTACTGTGCTCACCCCAGTCCAACGCCGGCATCTCCACATCATGGCTACCATTAAAATAGATATGGTAATCACTGCTGCTGTGGGAAACTGCTGTATGGAAACATGGCTGCTGAATTTGCAGAGAAGCGACAGTGACTGCAATTCATATTATGTGAAGTAATTTGGGAAATTTCAGAAAGATATCCTAAAGCATTTGATCAATTTAAGTTCTTTATTTTTCTTATATGTTTCCACATTTAGCAAGCTAAGAAAAGAGACGTAGGACTAACTTGTGCAATGTATAATTAGAGCATGGCCTCAATCCTCATTAAGTCTATAAATTTCTGAAATGCCTCAGCTCTTTAAATCCTGGCCTCTAACGCAACAATGATTTTCATCACTTCTCACATTACCTTCACTTCCCCCATCACCTTCATTCCCTCGTCACCATCACGCCTCCATTACCATCACCATCATCCCACCACCACCATCACTCCTGATTGCGGGGTAGAGGGGGATGTAAAAAGGGTGGAGATGTTGCATTACCGGTTAAGGAGAATATCACAGCTGTACTGAGGCAGGACACCTCGGAGGGCTCATGCAGCGAGGCAATATGGGTAACGCTCAGAATTAGAAAGGGTGCAATCACAATGTTAGGGGTTTACTATGGGCATCCCAACAGCCAGCGGGAGATAAAGGAACAGATGTGTAGACACATTTTGGAAAGATGTATGGAAAGATGTACAGGCAGCACGGTAGCATTGTGGATAGCACAATTGCTTCACAGCTCCAGGGTCCCAGGTTCGATTCCAGCTTGGGTCACTGTCTGTGCGGAGTCTGCACATCCTTCCCGTGTGTGCGTGGGTTTCCTCCGGGTGCTCCGGTTTCCTCCCACAGTCCAAAGATGTGCAGGTTAGGTGGATTGGCCATGATAAATTGCCCTTAGTGTCCAAAATTGCCCTTAGTGTTGGGTGGGGTTGCTGAGTTATGGGGATAGGGTGGAGGTGTTGACCTTGGGTAGGGTGCACTTTCCAAGAGCCAGTGCAGACTCGATGGGCCGAATGGCCTCCTTCTGCACTGTAAATTCTATGATAAATTCAATGATTCTATGTAAAAACAACAGGGTTGCTGTGGTGGGTGATTTTAACTTCCCCTATATTGACTGGGACACACTTAGTGCTGGGGGCTTGGATAGGGCAGAGTTTATAAGGAGCATCCAGGAGGGGTTTTTGAAACAATATGAAAATAGTCCAACTAGGAAAGGGGCTGTACTGGGCCTGGTATTGGGAATGAGCCGGTCAGGTGATCCAAGTTTCAGTAGGGGAGCATTTAGGGAATAATGGCCATAATTCTGTAAGTTTTATGATACTTGTGGATAAGAATAAGAGTAGTCCTTGGGAGAAGGTGCTAAATTGGGGGAAGGCTAATTAAAATAATATCAGACAGGAATTGAAGAATTTATATTGGGGGTGGCTGTTTGAGGGTAAATCAACATCTGATATGTGGGAGTCTTTCAAAAATCAGTTGACTAGAATTCAGGACCAACATGTTCCTGTGAAGATGAAGGATAAGTATGACAAATATCGGGAACCTTGGATAACCAGCGACATTGGGAACCTAGACAAAAAGTAAAAGGAATCCTTGGAAGGTCAAGAAGGCTGAGAACAGACAAAGCCCTTAAAGAATATAAAGAAAGTAGGAAGGATCTTAAGCAAGGAGTTAGGAGGGCTAAAAAGCATCATGACAAGTCTTTGGCAAACAGGGTTAAGGCGACTGCCAAGGCATTTTATACGTATATAAAGAGCAAGTGGGTAACCAGGGATATGATTGGCTCACTCAAGCACAGAGATGGGGATCTATGTGTGGAGCCAGAGGAAATGGTCAAAAGTCCTAAATGTGTACTTTGCAACAGTATTCACCAAAGGGAAGGACTTGGTGGATGATAAGTTTGATAGTAATCTTTGTATCCTCATTGGCTACAGGTGAGGTTGCAGAGGGCTGGCGAATAGTCAATGTTGTTCCTTTATTTAAGAAGAGTAGCAGGAATAATCCAGGAAACTATAGGCCGGCGAGGACTCATTTACATTTGGAAATAAATAGATTTATTACTGATAAACAGCATTGTTTTGTGAAGGGGAGCTTGTGTCTTAAATGCCTCGACATCCTTTGTGATATGGAGACCTAACTGCAACATCCTCCAAGTTTGCATAAGAATTTGCACAACTTTAATGTAACTTCTCTGCTTTTAAGTTCTATTCCCAGGTTCAATTCCCGGCTTGGGTCACTGTGCGCAGTCTGCACGCTCTCCCCGTGTTTGCGTGGGTTTCCTCCGGGTGCTCCGGTTTCCTCCCATTGTCCAAAGATGTGCAGGTTAGGTGGATTGGCCATGATAAATTGCCCATCAGTGTCCAAAGAGGGTTACTGGTTTGCGGGAATGGGATGGAAGTGCGTGGTTAAGTAGGGCGCTCTTTCCAAGGGCCGGCGCTGTAAATTCGATGATAATTCTATGATATTCCTCAGGAAATTAGCCCCAGTGCTTTGGTTGCATTTTTTACCTGTTACCTAAATTGCTACTATAAATAATTTCCACAAATAATTTCTAATTTCAGGAAAAAAATGCAAAGGATGCTGAAGTTCTGAAATGTAAAATATGGCACTGGGGTTGCCAGTCCTTAGTAAATGTCTGTAACTAATTCCCAGTTGCAAGAGGAGAAAAAGAGCAGGTTGGATTGTATGTTGAATGGTAGAGGGTTTCACTTTGATCATAAAGCATTACTCTGATCTCAGTGGCGTTTCACTGGCTGGAATAATAACAAAAAGATTGACTGGTGAGATTAGGTTGCATATCTGTCAGTGAAATTCATTTCCACAGGGAACCTGTGACCTCAGTGCCCCTGGGCTACGGAAACCAAAAATAAAAACCAACCTTTGGTGCGCAGTTATTATCCAGTAACCACTGCTGGAAAGATCAAACGTAGATTTGAGATCAGCCTCGACTATGATGAGCCCCTTGGTTAAATAGCATGTTGTTCCACAGTAGGATGGGTGAAGGAGCATAAGGTTGCTGAGTCGGCTGCAGGCGATGATCAGAGAAGATAAAACCATCTCCACAAATAATTTAGTTCTAATGTCCAGCAATCTTTAATGATGCAAAAATGGAAAACATTGGCAGTTTACTTGTAGATTCACATACCTTCTGCTGACATTGGGTCAGTTTTGCGGGAACGCACAGTGACAGTAGCAGTCTTTGACAGGTCAGTTCCTGTCCTCCAGACACGCACCTCCACATAGCCAGCACTTTCATCGACCTGATATTCTGTGTCTCCGAAGTAGAATGCAGGTTCTGTGCACAGGAATTGAACAGGAACAAGAGATGGTGAAAACCCAGCGCACTGTTAAAATGAAGGTACTGAGGCTCTTCTACATGACTTCAATCCACCACTGTATTACTACTGAGCAAGAATGTCATCTTTGATCTTGAAGAAACCCCAGATAGTGTTGCAAAAGGTGATGATTTAGGAAGCTTCTAATCACACATCCATGTGGCTACTGCATGCTAATGAAAAGAGAGTATCATGTTCCCATCAGCAGTGTCCTTTACCTATCCCCTCTGATGTTGTAATTAACTTCATTGAATAGAGCTGCCACTCAAACTTATTCATTAGAACAAACGTGCCTGACTGATAGATATGACATTGATAGGAACAATCAATTTGCCCAAGAGCAATGGGGGAATTTTTTATAAATTGTCTTTCTTTTGAACCTGCAATCAACTTTAGGATGAAACATTAAACAAGTCAGTTTCCTTATTCAGAGCGATCGCCTTATCAGTTAGTAAACTAATTAACATGACGGAGAATCTGGCCACTGGCACTCCACAGCAATAGCACAGACCAAGGTTGAACAGTAATCAGTAACATCAGAAATATAACTATCAGCCACCTTCACAATGATTTTTTTGTACTTAATCAGCATGCAAATTAGCACACAGCGCAGTATTAGATACAAAGATGTGTATTATATATGTATTTTAAATATTCATAATCCATTTTTCCCCACAAGTTAAATAGTATTCCTGGTCAAAGAAGGTACCTGCTCTAAGTCCACTCCCAACGCTATGATTACCATCAAATACAATGGGCAAGAGACTGTACGCCCTCTAGTAAACAGCTGGTACTTCTTCCTACCACTTTTCTGCCACACACCAGCTCACTTAAACATTTCATATTAAATCAGAACTCCAGATGAGCAACTAGAGATGCCATTCAAAAGGGATCCTGGTTTACCATAGGTTCCCTAATGCTTTGGTTCATCACATAACTGATGTTTTTGTAAAAAAAGGGAGGGCAGAATTTAACTCAGGCAATGTGTCTTGTCTGCTGGCTGGAGGGCCAGCGACAGCTCTACGTCGCCCCATTTGGGGAATCCCCATTGCATAGCATTAATGGCAGCACGGTAGCATTGTGGATAGCACAATCGCTTCACAGCTCCAGGGTCCCAGGTTCGATTCCGGCTTGGGTCACTGTCTGTGCGCAGTCTGCACATCCTTGGAAGGTCAAGAAGGCTGAGAACAGACAAAGCCCTTAAAGAATATAAAGAAAGTAGTTAGGAGGGCTAAAAAGCATCATGACAAGTCTTTGCACGCTCTCCCCGTGTCTGCGTGGGTTTCCTCCGGGTGCTCCGGTTTCCTCCCACAGTCCAAAGATGTGCAGGTTAGGTGGATTGACCATGATAAATTGCCCTTAGTGTCCAAAATTGCCCTTAGTGTTGGGTGGGGTTACTGGGTTATGGGGATAGGGTGGAGGTGTTGACCTTGGGTAGGGTGCTCTTTCCAAGAGCCGGTGCAGACTCGATAGGCCGAATGGCCTTCTTCTGCACTGTAAATTCTATATATGCAAATTCTATGTAAACACGAATCATCTCTGAAATCAAGGATCCCAGGCTGGAAATCCCACAGTCCAAGCGCTGTTGGCCAATCCAAGGCAGGTAACACTCCATTGAAGGCAGCATCAACAGGAGTGCAGGAACCTGCCAGCAATGCCAATGCACCCACCAAACTGCCAAGGATCTGTGAGGGATCCAGGTCATAGGTGATTACAGGCAAGGTAGGGATAGTGGGGTAGGAGTTGTTCTGTCCCTTCCCAATGCTGGGTTCCTTGATCATGTACTGAGCGCCTGACACTGAAGGAACCCCAAGAGAGCCCATAACAGTTTTCTTTTCGGGCTCCCTACTTAACAACTGTCCACCCACTACGAATTGAATACTAGCAGCAGTGTGATGAGCCCCTCAAGTGGGCACTAATTGCCTGCTTAGGGGCCTCAATTGAGTAGAAAGGCCATTCATGAGCACTCCTTCCATGGAGTTCCTGCACTCTGCACACTCTAACCCGATTAAATCCATTCCCATCTCTAAACTCGCCTGAGAAAAGGACATTGGGCGGGATTCTCCCTTCTGGGGACTAAGTCCCCACGCCCACCGGTAAACAGGCGGGAATCACTCCGGACTTTTCCCTAGAAAGTCCGGGGTGATTCTCCATCTTCAAGGGGGCTAGTTCCGGCTGCCGGAGGGGCCCTGCAGTTAAGCCTGTGAGCAACATGGCGGAGCTCTACAGGGACCCGGCACGGAGGAACATAGGCTCCCCCCCCCTGGAATGTTCACGCCTGTCGATCGGTAGCCACAGATTATGAGCCTGGCCACCGTGGAGCCCCCCCGGAGTCGGATCCCCCTCCCCCCAAACAGGACAGCCCCCGCAGCCAGAACGCCGAGGTCTCGCCAGGTGGGACCACATGTGAACCACGCCGGAGGGACTCAGCGGAACTTGGCGGGCACTCGGCCCATCGAGAGCGGAGAATTGGCGTGGGGGCCACTTTCAACGGCCCCCGACTGGCGCCATGTCAATTGCGCGACTGGTGCCAATTCTCCGGTCGCCGGAGAATCGCGAGCCGGCGTGGGTGCCTATTTTGGGTAATTCTCCGCCCCCGCTCCAAGCACGATTTCGGTGCGGAAGGTCGGACAAGCCCGCCCATTAAATTCCACTCATAATTAATGGAGAGATATGCTTCTAAAATTCAGCTTGAGATAGGCATTGATTTACCATTGAAACAGGTCTGCCTTTTCCCACTGCTCTTTTATTTCTTTGAAAAAATATTCCATCAACATGAATATTTCATTCTGTATCACTAAGCACAATGGACCATAGATTCTCCCATCATGTCAGTCCATGGGCGGCATTCTCCCCTACCCGGCGTGACGGGCGGTCCCGGCGTAGGGGTGTGGTGCCAACCACCTCGAGGTCGGGCCTCCCCAAAGGTGGGGAATTCTCCCCACCTTTGGGGGCCAGGCCCGCGCCGGAGCGGTTGGCATCAGAAGACTGGCACAAACAACCGGCGCCCCCGGCAGCGGGGCTGGCCGAAAGGCTTTCGGCAGTCGGCACATGCGGCGGCGCTGAAGTCAGCGGCCAGCTGCCGCTGACGTCACCACTGGCGCATGCGTGATGTGGGTTTCTCTTCCGCTTCCGCGATGGCGGAGGCTGTGGCGGCCGCGGAAGAGAAAGAGTGCACCCAGGGTACTGGCCCGGAGTCTGAGTGGGGGGTCCCGATCGCGGGCCAGGCCACCGTGGGGGCACCCACCGGGGTCCGATCGCCCCGCGCCCCCCCCCCCCCCCAGGACCCCGGGGGCCCGGTCGCGCCGCCGATCCCGCCACCACCAGAGGTGGTTCAAACGTCGGTGGCGGGAGAGGCTTCCCAGCGGCGGGTCTTCAACCCATCCGGGCCAGAGAATTGCCACAGGGGCCTTGCCGATTGGAGTGGCGTGATTCCCGCTGCCGCCACTTCCCGGGTGGCGGAGAATCTCTTCCACGGCGGGTCGGGATTTTTGGCGGCCCCAGGCGATTCTCCGACCCTGCTGGTTTGTAGAAACCATGGGCGAAATTCTCCAACCCCCCGCAGGGTTGGAGAATCGCCCAGGACCGGTGAAAATCCCGCCCCCGCCGTGGCTGGAATTCTCCGCCACCCGGGAATTGGCGGGGGCGGGAATCATGCCCCACCGATCGGCATGCCCTCCACGCCAATCGGCGAGCCCCCTGCGGCGATTCTCCGGCCTGCGATGGGCCATAGTCCCGCCGCTGTCAGGTCTCTCCCGCCGCTGTGGTTTGAACCACCTCTGGTGGCGGCGGAATCGGCTGCGCGAGCGGCCCCACGGGGTCCTGGGGGGGGGGGGCGGGGCGTTCGGACCCCAGGGGGCGCCCCCACGGTGACCAGGCTCGCGATCGGGGCCCACCGATCGGCGGGTGGGCCAGTGCCGTGGAGGCACTCTTTTTCTTCCGCCTCCGCCACGGCCTCCACCATGGCGGAGGCAGAAGAGAACCCCCCCTACCGCGCATGTGCCGGTGGTGACGTCAGCACCAGCTGATGCACCGGCGCATGCGCGAACCGGCGAAGGCCTTTTGGTCAGCCCCGACGCCGGGGGATGGGCGTCAAAGGCCGTTGGCGCCGGTTTTGGTGGCAGTCGGCGTGGCGCCAACCACTCCGGCGCGGGCTTAGCCCCCAAAGGTGCGGAGAATTCTGCACCTTTGGGCAGGCCCAACGCCGGAGTGGTTGGTGCCACTCTGCTATGCCGGGACCCCCCGCCGTGCCGGGTAGGGGAGAATCCTGGCCCATATTTTGATGCATTCTGCTACATTTTGGGAGTTGATCTACTTGTTCTTCTTCACATCTAGGTGCAAGGCAAAACATGGACCAATGTGCAGCAGTATTATTGATGGCTCTACAATTCATGTCCTCCCAGCCATGGTTCAATTGGCAGTGAGTCAGGAGGTACAGTGTTCAAGTCCAACTTCAGAGACCTGAGCAGATATTCCAGACTTACACTTCCATGTGACACTGAGAGTCTTTTAAAATATATTTTTATTGGAGTTTTCCATTTTTACAATTAACAACCAACCAGTTAAGTGCTTTAATTCCTCTGTTTCTCTGCAGAAAGCACTTAACTGTCTTTGATAGGAACCAGAAGCAGTCAGTCATAGCTAAATGTTTATAAACATTGTGGTTTGTTTCACAGCTGGGTACTTCAAAGCTAGTCATAGGAACAGGAATAAACAATTCAACCCCTCGAGCTTGTCCTCTCACTCAATGAGATCATGGTCAATCTGTGGCTGAACTCCATATACCTGCCCTTGGCCCATTTCTCCTAATATTGTTGCTTAACAAAAATCTATCTATCTCACACTTAAAATTAACCACTGTCCTAGCTTCAGATGCTGTTTGGGGGAGAGAGTTCTAAACTTTTACCACCCTTTGTGTGAAGAAATACTTCCTAACATCTCTCCTGAACAGGATGGCCCTATGTTTTAGACTATGACCCTCCTAGAAACTCCAAACCAGTGGAAATAGTTGATTTGTATCTACCCTGTCCTTTCCTGTTAATATTAACAGGACAAATCTGTGTGATCTCTTCTCATAACTCAATTTTGGAAACCTACATTGCACTCTCTCCAAGGCCAACAACCTTCCTAAGGTGTAGTGCCCAGAACTGCTCACAGTACTCCAATTATGGTCTAACCAGAATACATTGCTTCAAAATAACTTGTGTTTTTATACTCCAATCCTCTACAAAAGCGAGCATTCCATTACTCTTTTTGATTATTTTCTGCACTTGTTTGTGGCATTTTAAGGATCTATGCATCTGAACCCCCAAGTCTCTTTGGGCATCCACTGTACCTAATCTCTTTCCATTTGGGAACATGGTCGCACAGTGGTTAGCACTTTTGCTTCACAGCGTCAGGGTCCCAGGTTGGATTCCCGGCTTGGGTCACTGTATGTGCGGAGTCTGCACGTTCTCACCGTATCTGTGTGGGTTTCCTCCGGGTGCTCCGGTTTCCTCCCACAAGTTCTGAAAGATGTGCTGTTAGGTAATTTGGACATTCTGAATTCTCCCTCCGTGTACCTGAACAGGCGCCGGAATGTGGCGACTGGGGGTTTTCACATTGCAGTATTAATGTAAGCCTACTTGTGACAATAAAGATTATTATTATTATGAATTTAGGAAGTACTCTGCTTTATCCTTTTTCGTCCAAAATGGATGACCTCACACTTGATTACATTAAATTCCATCTGCCACAATTTTGCAAAATCACGCAGTCTGTCAATATCTCCTTGCAATTTTATGCTATCATCTGGGCTGTCTACAATACCATCTAACTGTATCATCCGCACATTTGGACTTATGACTTTCTATGTCCAAAGATGTGCGGGTTAGGTGGATTGGCCATGCTAAATTGCCCGTAGTGTAAGGTTAATGGGGGGATTGTTGGGTTACGGGTATACGGGTTACGTGGGTTTAAGTAGGGTGATCATTGCTCGGCACAACATCGAGGGCCGAAGGGCCTGTTCTGTGCTGTACTGTTCTATGTTCTATGTTCTATGCCATCATGCAAGTCATCAATGAATAATGTGAATAAGTGAGGCCCTGTGGCACACCACTAGTTATCTCATACCAATTAGAGTAATTAACCAATATTCCCACTCTGTCGCCTGCCACCCAACCAAGCCAAGAATGACCCACTATTTAACGGGACTCTGCCGTTTTTCTTGGTTTCGGCCATGAACGCCTCACCGAGGCCGCACTTAACTTATTTTGTTGTGCAGGAAGAGAATTTGTGGATCGAGGCGCCATTTTGAAATGCTGCCTTCATCTTTCAATCCCCCTCTGCTCCTCCACAGTGGCTTCCGGACCTCCACACTGCCCCGACTCAGCTCTTATGGCGTCCTTCAGGCCCCCCTCATCCCAACTCTTAAGGGCAGGGCAACCCCAGGCCCAATCCCTGACACAGGCAACCTGGCACCTTCACATTGCCAGTCTGGCACACTAGCAATGCCTCACCAGCCTGGCATGCTGGCAGTGCCAACGTGCCCAGTGCCAGCAGGAGTGCCAGGGTACCACCCTGCTCAGAGCCCGACCAACCAAGGGCACCTGATGGCCTGGAACCCCACCCCAGGTGCCTGGTCCAGTTTGCATTATGAGGTCCCCCAGGGAAGGCCGTTAGGTCGCGGACCTCAGAGAATCCAACGGTGACATATTTAAATGAGCCTAATGGTTAATTTAAATATGTTAATCTGGGTCACGTGCAGTGAGGGTGAGATCTAGATCGCAACGCTTTCCGAGCATCGCAGATCTCGCAAGAGTCCTGTCACGTGATTTAATGGCCTTGTCACATCACTGAGTTGGGGGCAATGAAGCCCTTACATAGATACATACATAGATACAGAGAAGATAGGAGCAGGAGGAGGCCAATGGCCCTTCAAGCCTGCTCCGCCATTCATCACGATCATGGCTGATCATCCAACTCAATAGCCTAATCCTGCTTTCTCCCCATAGCCTTTGATCCCATTCTCCCCAAGTGCTATATCCAGCCACCTCTTTAATATATTCAAAGTTTTAGCATCGACTACTTCCTGTGATAATAAATCCCACAGGTTCTCCACTCTTTGCGTGAAGAAATGTCTCCTTATCTCTGCCCGAAATGGTTTACCCTGAATCCTCAGGCTGTGACCCCTGGTTCTGGACACATTTAAATATGTTAATCTGGGTCACGTGCAGTGAGGGTGAGATCTAGATCGTTCTGGTTCTGTTTTTGCTTCCGAAATGAATAACCTCACACTCATCCAAATTATTTGTCATTGGTTTGCCCACTCGCACAACCTGTCCAGATCTTGCTGTAGGATCCCTGCATCCTCGTCACAATTCACCCTCTCACCTAATTTAGATTGTCCAACATGTTATCTGGTCACTATCGCATTGCTGCTTGTGGAATCTTGCTGTATGAAGTTTGCTCACTGCTTTTCCTTCACAGCAACAACGACTGTACTTCAAAGACACATAATTGTCTGTAAAGCGCTTTAAATGTCCTGAGGACAAGAAAAGGGCTCTGTAAAAATATCTTTCTTTCTTTTCCAGTAGCAACCTCCCAGGAAGACAGGCCAGTGCGTTCCCATGGAGGGGTCCTGTGAACTGTATAATCACCACATTTCTGAGATGCACCAGAATGAGATGTCACAAAGTGGCAACGCCCATCCTGTGGCTGACAAAGGATTCACGGCTCTGGGTATCACAAAAGGTATCGTGACATTTGCATGTAATGTCTCTTCTATTGACGGAAAAAAGAAAACTTCCTACAGTAGCAAAAAACAAATTTCTGCAGCCACAAACAGCTAGTAAAGAATTTTAAAAATAGCTTTTCCTAAGAGTGAATCTAGTGACTCACAAAATTCTTTTAAACTGAAGAAAGTAAAAAACAAAGCAAAGGAAATAAAAGCATTTATCAATTTAATCCCTAAACTGGTGACACGAACAAGGCTTTTGCTGACCACACTAAATTGCAGCATTACCAACTTATATGAAGTTAAACTGACAATGCGCAAACCATCTATGCTACATCTATATACAGTATGTACCTTCAGTCTACATACCCAATGTAGTTCATGAATAATTACACACTGTATTAGGGTAATTAAAATGAATAGGTCATGGGATCCTTCCATTCACCAATTGAATTTATCTAATGAGCAGTTCATCCACACAGACCAGTGAGGTCCACTGTTCAATCCCCAGTCCATGCTGAATTGACAAGACTCAGTAACATGCTGCTACAATTATCTTCCAGAGGAAATCAACAAGAGTTTCTTCCACTGATGGGCACTTAATAACCCGAGGTGCTAATACATGCGTATGGGCATCAGATGGAAACAGAATTGTGTTTTGCAGTGATGCCTTTCATAATTGAACAGCTTGCCAGCTTTTCTTGTCAAAGTTCAGAAACGTGTACTGGTAACTAGGTGGAGGACAGTCAGTCACATCCTAAAGAGAAATATGAGCATAACAGCCTTAAAAGTGTAACTTAGTGTAAATCAGTGTTCTTCAAAGTCAGGGGCACGACTCGTGGGTGGGTCGCGGGCGGGTGTCGGGTGGGTCGCGGAGCCATTGTCCGCGGTGCTCCCGATCGCGTAAATCCCCATGCAGCAGCCGGCTTTTCATAATGCCGGCTGCAAGCGGTCGCGAACATGTTAAAAAAAAAATCGCCCACATTGCACGAATCGGGCACGCATGCGCAGTGCGGCTGCTATTTTTTAAACGGTTGCAGCTTTTTGTTTTACAAGTTCAGCAGTAGTTTTTATTCATTTATTCACTTATTTTATTCATTTAATTTTTATTTTTTTCATTTATTTTATTCTTTTTTTTACAAGTTCAGGAGGGCTTTAGTCATTTTTTTCATTTATTTTACTCATTTGGAGGGGGGGTTATTTGATCAAATTTTACAGGAAAAAATTCAGATCTTTGGAGACTCCATACTTTCCGACACCGGAAGGCTTCACCTTCATCCAACAGGTTACATTGGAGGAGCGTGTACGAGGGCCAAAAGGACCCAAAACCATTTCCTCTATTTTTGTCAGCAGCAAACAAGGTAAGAGAAAATGGTGGGTCACGCAGGTCGGCCGCGAAGGTCGGCCGGATTGGGTCCCGAAGGTTGGCCGGTTGGTATAAATGTGTCCCCGAAAAAATAGTTTGAAGAACACTGGTGTAGATAACTATTCACAGAAACATGCTACTTTTAAAAAAAATTTAGAGTATCCAATTCTTTTTTTCCAATTAAGAGGCGATTTAGCATGGCCAATTAACCTACCCTGCACATCTTTGGGTTGTGGGGGTGATACTCACGCAGACATGGGGAGAATGTGCAAGCCCCACATGGACAATGACCTGGGGCCAGGATCGAACCCCTGTCGTCAGCACCGTGAGGCAGCAGTGCTAACCACTGCATCACCGTGACGCCTATTAATTATCACAGAATCATAGAATTTACAGTGCAGAAGGAGGCCATTTGGCCCATTGAGTCTGCACCACCCTGGCAAAGAGCACCCTTCTGAAGCCCATGTATCTACCCTATCCCCGTAACCCAGTAATCCCCACTTCACATTTCTTGGACACCAAAGGCAATTTAGCATGGCCAATGCACCGAACCCACACATCTTTGGACTATGGGAGGAAACCGGAGCACCATGCAGACCCGGGGAGAACGTGCAGACTCTGCACAGACTGTGACCCAGCCGGGAATCGAACCTGGGACCCTGGAGCAGTGAAGCAACTGTCCTAATCACTATGCTACCGTGCTGCCCAGGTAATGTGACAGTATTGTTTAAACAACTGGGCTTCTTTATATTCCAATTAGTGTATGCTGTTGGCATTTCCAAATGATTTATATTAGTGGCCTCCTTTTTGACCTAATCTGTGTGCCCCGGGCCATCAGACAAAGTGGAATGCAATATCTTCTTGAATTGAGCCCCACAATTTAGATAAAGAATCCATTACAGCTAACTGAATGCTTAACCACAGGCGTTTAATTAGACCTCACTGGGTTTCCATGACACTAATAAGCCATAAATATTGTTCACATTTGTCAAAATCATCAGTTATATTAAGCATTCATACAAGGTAGGCATGCAGTCGATCATGCTGCTGAGGCACTGCCACATTTGTGAAAGTATCTGCTGCTATTTATGTGACTCTTCCAACATCTGTTCTACCCTCTCTGTCGTCAAGCAACTGCTTGGTTATTTTCGCAAAGGCAAGAAATACTCTGAACACTCTTTATCTTGAAATAGCTTAGGTCGCAAACTATTGCAAAAGTCAAATTTATCCACTGCCGCAATGTCTTTTTAATTCATAACGGAATTCAAAAGAAAATGTAAAACGGCTTATACAAAACTCCACTGTATCTGTGACATCGATCGCTGCTGCCTCACGGCGCCAAGGTCCCAGGTTCGGCGCCGAGGTCCCAGTTTCGATCCTGGCCCTGGGTTACTGTCCGTGTGGGGTTTGCACATTCTCCCCGTGTCTGTGTGGGTCTCACCCCCACAACCCAAAAGATGTGCAGGGTAGGTGGATTGGCCACGCTAAATTGCCCCTTAATTAGAAAAGCAATAACTGGATACTCTAAAAAAAAATTTAAAAGAAAGAAAATCTGTGACATCGATACAGATTAATGTCTATATATATATACCACTGAGGTTATGGGACGGAAGAGAAGTAGTTATTTATATTTGAGAAAAGTGAACCGACTTGCACAGGTTCTGCTGATACACATGTAAATATACTGTCTGGGTTGTAATCACCAGCTGCTTGTGTTCAATGAATTATGGGAAATACGCAATCAGTCGGTAACGGCAAGGTTTCTTTTTCAATTTTCTGCCTTTTCCTTTCATCATCTGTGTGGAGCCAGTAGGAGGAGCGTGTCCTCTATTCAGCAGCCATTTCACCAGCTGCTGTGAGAGGCCACACATCTTACTGCAATAAAGCCACAGTTGTATCCAACCTTTGTCTTTGTACAATTGATCGTGCATCAATTTATTGCAGTAAGATTTTCTAAAAGATGGACCTCCGAATCAAATCAGATCGCCTGCAGCTGGATCCGCACTCAAGCGACGCTAAAAAGGACTGTAATCACTGGCTAGCTTGCTTCGAGGCCTATATCAACTCAGCGACCACCCCTCCAACAGAGGCTCAGAAGATACAGATCCTGTACTCAAGGTTGAGCTCCAGCGTGTTTCTGCTGATCCAGAATGCCCCGACCTACGCAGACGCCATGGCGCTCCTCAAAGAAAACTACGCACAGAAAACGAACACACTCTTTGCCACTCGCTCTCAACTCCCTGGTGAGTCCATAGAAGACTTCTGGCGGGCCCTAATCCCACTCGTCCGGGACTGTGACTGTCAGGCCGTTACGGCCACCGAACATTCCAACCTTCTTATGCACGATGCGTTTGTAACGGGGATTGGGTCATAGAACATAGAACATAGAACGATACAGCGCAGTACAGGCCCTTCGGCCCTCGATGTTGCACCGACATGGAAAAAAACTAAAGGCCATCTAACCTACACTATGCCCTTATCATCCATATGCTTATCCAATAAATTTTTAATTGGAAAACAATTGGGCACTCTAAATTTAAAAAAAGAAAAAAAAACAAAAAACAATATTCCCAATCGCATGCAAGCCATCGAGCTTCCAATTACTTCTGTCCAGGCAACACACTTCCACTGGCTGGACCGCTCTGCAGTACACAGCGGAACATTCTCGGTCAACTGCATCAAGATATCACCATCCATTTGGCACTACCTTTTCCTATTAATTATAATGCTCTTTTTGTTCATACTCTCTTTTGCAACCAGTTTCAGCACCTACTCCAGCCAAAATGTACCTGTCGTTTAAGAGGTGCAAGCTGGCTCTCAATAGTGCAAGCATTGCACAACCTCTGAGCCCCTGCTGAGGTGTGCAGCCTCTCTGCAATGAAGATATTAAGATAGAGGATTGGCCATTATGTAATCACTTGCAATGGTAGCAGGTCAATTATGTAAGGTACCTGAGAAATCTGTGCTGTCTGCATGCAGCTATCGTATAAATCCACAGACAGAATGAGGTTTACTTGCTCCCTGCATCTGAAGCAATGGGTGTGAGTTAATGACACATTATGATACCCGCGCCACCCAGTCTAGTTTTGCAAGCTTTGTGTTATCGGCAAACTTCGATATGTGGTTCCATTCTCTTGATTCCTTTATAAGTCAAGTAACAAGCTCTTGCCATAGACCTGTCAGTTTGAGTACTTCACCATTATCACTACTCCCTGTCTGCCACCTCTTAGCCAAATTCCTATCCATGTCAATAGGTTGCGTCCAATTTCATGTCCTTTCATTTCAACAAGAGTTTCTTGCGTGAAAAATTATTAAATTATCAATTTGTATCTCAGGTACCTTACATAATTGACCTGCTACCATTGCAAGTGATTACATAATGCAAATAGAATATAACTACTGGGAACAGGGATCAAATCTCAGACTGGGATTGAGGCATCTGAGAGGTATATAAAATTGAATGAGGTTAACATGGAATATTAAATTAAATATTATGAGGTAATTAAATATTATGAGGTAATTAAATATTATGAGGTTAACATGGAATAAAAAGTTAACATGGAATATTATTTTAAATTAAATTTCATGAGCAGATGCAGGGGACATGATTAAAACAGGTCTATTATCAGCAATGTTTTCTTCCCATTGAGGGTGGATTTTTAATAATTTGTAATAGACCTGAAAGAAGTGGTAATGGCCTCAAAATTAGGCTGGAGGCTTACAGCTCTGTTCACGCTGCCAATACCACTTTGAGTAGAGACCACCACTCTCTGGCACAATAGCAGGTGGTAGGCCCGCTGTTTCCTGTCGAAATCTGTGACCAATGATGCCCAATGAACTCATCAGTGCAGGAAGTGAGATAAGTGAGGCCTTGGCGGAGTGTTCCTTCCGAGACCAAAAAGAAATAGAATCCTGTTTGATAGCAGCGCCAAGAAAAACAGTAAGTAGTCTTACAACACCAGGTTAAAGTCCAACATGTTTGTTTCGAATCACTAGCTTTTGGAGCACTGCTCCTTCCTCAGGTGAATGTCACCTGCAACGAAAGCTAGTGATTCGAAACAAACATGTTGGACTTTAACCTGGTGTTGTAAGACTACTTACTGTTTTTCTGGCGCTGCTATCAAACAGGATTCTATTTCTTTTTGGTCTCGGCAAGGAACACTCCGCCAAGGCCTCACTTATCTCACTTGGAACGTGAAACCTAAGTACACTGTGAGGAGAGAAATCAAGGGGATCTATTGGAGATGGCATTGTTTATTGTTTATTTCAAGGAATGGGTAACCGTGGGGGGGGTTGTGGGATTTAGGTTTTGTGAGGGGCTGTTCTATTTTTCTATTTTTTTATGCTCGATGTATGTAAATTTCATAAATTGAAAAATGTTAAATAAAATATATATTTTTCAATGCAGCTGATAGATTGTCTGAGTAGAGAAAAGCTACTTATGGACAAGATAAGTCGGGGATGTGGGGGCGGGGATGAGGAGGGAATAAACAGACCATTTAAATATAAAGTTAATTAACAGAAGTCCAGCTATTTGGTCAGCTGGAGTACAAACTAGAGAGAAAAAGTATCTTTCAATTATTAGCACACTTTTTTTCATATGTTGTAACCAGGTAATCAGAACCCCACAAAACCGAGAGAGGTTCCATATGGCGAACTTTAAGAATCCTCATAATCTTACCTGTCAACAACTCTGACTTGTTTACTATTTACACATGAATACCCAGTGCTTGGCAAATGTTTTAAAAGATTAGAACTGCTATCCTCTAACTGGCTCAGTTCATTTGATCTTTACAGCCTAAATGCAGAGCGTAACTTTTCAAACACTGCACGCATACGGTAAAATCCGATCAGTCTATCTAAAAGAACTTGGCGCATAAACAACAAATTCCTGTGTGCTCTTAACTTGTGGCAATTGATTTCAAAGGATTAGAAATACACTGCGGCATTTCACTTGGCAGTAGACTAGAGTCAGGCTGATGGTGAACGTGCTATTATGCTGTGCATTTACTAACCTCAATCCCTTATTAAACTAAGTGGACACATTCCTGCACTGATCTTGGTAAGGTTTCTCTTTGGATGACGTGTGTGTCAGGTTTCAGCTACTTTCAAAAATTTTCAAATATTTACACATATCTTTGGAACAGAATTAAAACTTATGGCTGTAAGTGCCATATCTAATGCAAATGGTTTAACCTGACAAGAAAGACTGCCTGAAACTGTAACTGAGGTGCCGTGATTGGAAAGTTATTCCACCCTCCAACATTTTCTTTCCTCACCTTTGATGGACACACACAAAAAAAATAAGCTCTGCAACAAATTTTAGGATTTTGCCTTCGCGTCCTATGGACCACTGAGGGGCAATTTAGCATGGCCAATCCACCTACCCTGCACATCGTTGGGTTGTGAGGGTGAGTCCATGCAGGCAGGGGGAGAATGTTCAAACTCCACACGGACAGTGACCCAGGGCCGGGATTGAACCCAGGTCCCTGGCGCTGTGCGTGATTCTATAGCAACTAGTGGAATTTAAATTCAATTAATTAATAAATCTGGAATTTAAAGTTTAATCTCAGTGAATGTGACCATGAAGCTATCATCATTTGTCATTAAAAACCCATCTGGTGGGCAGCACGGTGGCCTAGTGGTTAGCACAACCGCCTCACGGCGCTGAGGTCCCAGGTTTGAATCCCGGCCCTGGGTCACTGTCTGTGTGGAGTTTGCACATTCTCCCCGTGTCTGCGTGGGTTTCGCCCCCACAACCCAAAAATGTGCAGAGTAGGTGGATTGGCCACACTAAATTGCCCCTTAATTGGAAAAAAAAAATAATTGGGTAATCTAAATTTAAAAAAAAAACCCATCTGGTTCACTAATACCCATTTAGGGAAGGAAATCTGCCATCCTCACTTGGTCTGGCCTAAATGTGACTCGAGATCCACAGCAATGTGATTGACTCTTAACTGCCCTCAGAAATGGCCCAGTATGCCATTCAGCTTAAGGGCAATTAAGGATGGGCCACAAATGTTGGCTTTGCCAGTGTTGCCCACATCCCATCATGAATTTGTGAGGAAAATACTTTTATCCCTGTCGAAAGACTGACATCCACAACTATTCCAAAGTAAGAAGGTGTTTTAGATTTCTTAAGGAGTGAGTAGAACAAACACCAGCAGTGAGGGATAACGAGATTGTCGGATGCTTTCATCTGCCGCTGCAGAATATTTGCACTGTTCATGCTGAGCAGAAAGACCATTATTCCTGGACTGTGGCAGCCCTTTGTGTCATTTTGAGCATAACAACAGGACCGTTGTATATATGGAGGTGCTAGGCAACTATTCATTTGCCAATACATCAGCAATCATTTCCTTGCCTTGCATTTCACTGCCTAATCGGTGAGTTGGATAATGTACCAACACAGCAGTGAAGACAGGAACAGATCATTGACTCATTTACCCAAAACCTTTTAAACCTCACATCAGTTTTCTTATTGTGATTCTAGAAGTAATAGCCCTACATCCCATGTATTGACAGGAATTTGTCCAATTTATAAAATATCTACTTTTTCTACTGTACCACGAACCCTGCTAGTTCTGTGTCCCACAATTTTATCACCGCAATAGTTTTCGCTAGCCTCTGATTTGTCTGCCTGACAGAAGATCTTTCCTGAGTCCTGATTGTCCTTAATTGTAAAAATCATATAAAGAGCTCTAATTGAGTTCTCTTTTAACCTCATCAGAATCTGGGGACCTCAGTCTCTAATCACCTCTGTTGCCAATCCTTCTTTATAACTCAGCTTCCTTATTTTAGAAACCAGCCTTGTAGGTCTGGCATTATCTCCCTCCATAAATTGTGCACCTTTCCGCTTGTTTACGCTGTGACGTTCTTCAAATCCATTTCAATGCGGAGTTATGTAATGCAGTCAATGTCAAAGGTGTAAGTCTACAATCTACTAGCTGCTTGCAGATTAGAAAAAGAGTTTATGCTCCCACCTCAGCCTTGGATTGTCACTCTGCTAACAGGAAAATGCCAAAACCTCAGTTGATAGCTAAGTGGTTAGAACTGTTGCTTCACAGCGCCAGGGTCCCAGGTTCGGTTTCCAGCTTGGGTCACTGTCTGTGCGGAGTCTGCACTTTCTCCCTGTGTCTGCGTGGGTTTCCTCCCACAAGTCCCGAAATACATGCTGTTAGGTAATTTGGACATTCTGAATTCTCCTCAGTGTATCCGAACAGGCGCCGGAATGCGGCGACTGTGGATTTTCATTCTCCCCGTGTTTGCGTGGGTTTCGCCCCACAACCCAAAAATGTGCAAGCTAGGTGGATTGGCCATGCTAAATTGCTCCTTAATTGGTAAAACTGAATTAGGTACTCTAAATTTATTTTAAAAAACAAAAAAGTGTAGAGACACGCCTTGGTTCACAGCCAGGTTGAGAGAGTCAATACACTCCTTGGTTCACAGTCAGGGGTCAGAGAGCAGAGGCACGCATTGGGCTCACGGTCAGGAGTTGAGAGGAGAGTCACTCCTTGGGCTCTGTAGACCTTAGAGTCAAAAGTGAGAGAATAGAGATCGTCCTGGGTTACAGCGGGCCATGCTACAGGGCAATGAACGGCACATATGGTGTATTCCTACTCCGGGGGGGATAAGGGCTGAGTGTCATATGGGATAATGCACAGCTTGCTGCTCAGAACATTTTCACAGTCCGTGGCCATTGGCTTGTCTGGCTCTGTACAGGTCTACAGAAAGAATAGCAATGGTTATGGGAGGCATCTGAAGCCTGTATATGGGGAGAACATATTAAGGGAGTTGGTTTATAAATAAAAAGCAAACTACTGCAGGTACTAGAATCTGAAATAAGAATAAAGGATGCAGGAAAACTCAGTACGTCTATCAGCATCTATCAAGACTTAATGTTCATCAGAATGAAGGAAAGAAGATATGTGAAGTTTTCTTGGGTAGCGGGATCTCATCTGTAGATGACTGTGCACACAACCTGTAGATAGGGAGGGTAGAGGTCCACATTGGACATGGGTATATCAACAGTGATGGGCTCAGGGGAGTGGGTGTAGGAATGTTGACCACAACATCAATGGGATCTAGCATTACCGGGGAAGGCTCAAGAATAGTAGACCTACTTGCATATTGTGAGGTTCCATGTAAGTATTGGGGATGTGGACATTGAGAGAGGGATTTTTAAAATCCATTAATGGGATGTGGGCATTTCTGGTAAGGCCAGCATTTGTTATCCATCCCTAATTGCTTTTGAACTGAATGTCTTGTTTGGCCATTTCAGAGGGAATTTTAAGAATCAAACAGATCGTTGTGGGTCTGGAGTCACATGTAGGTCAGACGAGGTAAGGGCAGCAGATTTCCTCCACCAAAGAACATTATTGAACAAGATGGATTTCACGACAATCGACAATGGTTTCATGGTCATCCTTCGACTTTTAATTTGAAGCTGGTCTCAAAATAATAGCTCAGAACCACCATTTTGCCCTTTTGAACCTAATGCTGCAGTTGCAAATCGAACAGAGAAGTGAATTTGTATGGGAGGGGTCTGAGCAGCCTGGGGGGAGTGCACTGCTGGAATCGGGGTCCCTTTCTGGGGGCACCCTCTGATTGCTGGTGCCACAAGTTTCAAATGGAGTCAGAGCTGAGAGAATGGATAATCCCTTCTTGAGAAGCTAGCCATTGGAACCCATGCCATTTGCCACATTGTTAAAGGGAAATGTAAACTCGCTGGCTTGATATCGCAACATTAACACATTAACATTAACACACAGGAAAGTGAAACTTTACTGGCACGCAATAGTTAATGAGGCGCAAGTATTGCTTATATGGCATCTCATCGATGAGAGATTTTCATGTGCTCTCCAGAATTGGAATTCATAAAGGGTCAAAGGGCATCCTGTCATTTATCAGAAGCAATTTATTGCCGGTTAGTATGGCAGATCTGAGATCGGGACACTGAGCTGTGTCAGGTCACACATGTCATTCAAACCTTCTCCAACTTCTGTAGGATTGAGATGTTATGCCTCAGTTTTGGTCTCCTTACCTAGGAAAGGATATACTTGCCATAGAGAGAGTGCAACGAAAGTTCACCAAGATAATTCCTGAGATGGCAGGATTGTTGGATGAGGGGAGCTTGGGTTGACTGGGCCTGCATTCATTGGAGTTTAGAAGAATGCAATGTATAAAATTCGGACAGGGCTGGACAAACTGGATGCAGGGATGTTGTTTCCTTGGCTGGGGGGAACAAATGGGTCACGGCCTCAGAATACAGGGTAGACATTTAGGACTGAGATGAGGAGAAATATTATCACTCAAAGAGTGGTGAAATTCTTTACCACACAAGGCTGTGGAGCCAGGCCACCGAATGTATTTAAGAAGGAAATAGATAGATTTCAAGACATTAAAGGCATCTTTGGATATGTGGAAAGGGCAGGAGTATGGCCCTGAGATGGAGCATCAACCATGATCACATTGAATGGTGAAGCAGGCTTGATAGGCCGAATGGTCTACTCCTGTTTTCTTTGTTTCCATGCTCAAAAGCTTCTGGACTCTGCCAGTTCCCGAGATGCTAAATCAACTGCTCCTGAAGTGACAACGCACCTCCTATCCTGTCGCCTGCCTTTTATTCCCAACAATGGGCTAACTCCTCTTTTATTCTTTCTTCCTGCTCTTAAAGTAAAAGACAGATACCTCTCAGTTTGAATTTCAATGGCCAGAGCTTCTTAACCTCTTTATTACTGACCTAGGTTTCCATTAATTTTAAAGCCTTTTATGGAATAAGTACCGTGTCCTCTCATAGTTGCTGACTCACAAAGCTCAGTACGGTTAAGTGTGTGTATTGATAAATCTGTGGAACAATACTCCTTCATTTTCTTACAGTATTCTGTTTCTTTGGGGCATTTTTCAAAATACTTTAACAGGTAACTTCATTATGCCCAGCACCTGGCCACTATCTTTGTGCTGCAAAGGTATTAATTTTACATATAATCCCTCACTGTCTATATTTTTAACTTCTCTGTAATGTTGATATCAATAACAACTGAAATGAAAAGCCTATATTAATATGATCTTTTCAAAGGATCTGTTTTAATATGAGAATGTAATAGTGGCTCAAATGTTTTACAATTTAAGCTTTGACATCTTGGGTATTGTTTGGAACTCCTGGGAGTTAGCATGCCAACATGGTTAAGGATTGAATTCATGCAACATCAGACTGACTAAGAGATTCTCTCTGCCATATCAAGACATTATCAGGAAAGAAAGTGATAAATGCTGACTAAATATAGAACAGTACAGCACAAAACAGGCCCTTCGGTCCTCGATGTTTTGCCGAGCATTGTCCGAAACCAAGATCAAGCTATCCCACTCCCTGTCATTCTGGTGTGCTCCATGTGCCTATCCAATAACCGCTTGAAAGTTCCTAAAGTGTCCGACTCCACTATCACAGCAGGCAGTCCATTCCACACCCCAACCACTCTCTGAGTAAAGGACCTACCTCAGACATCCCTCCTATATCTCCCACCCTGAACCTTATAGTTATGCCCCCTTGTAACAGCTACATCCACCCGAGAAAATGGTCTCTGAACGTCCACTCTATCTATCCCTTCATCATCTTATAAACCTCTATTAAGTCACCTCTCATCCTCCTCCGCTCCAAAGAGAAAAGCCCTAGCTCCCTCAACCTTTCCTCATAAGGCCTATCCTGCAAACCAGGCAGCATCCTGGTAAATCTCCTTTGCACCCTTTCCAATGCTTCCACATCCTTCCTATAGTGAGGTGACCAGAACTGCACACAATACTCCAAATGTGGTCTCTCCAGGGTCATGTACAGTTGCAGCATAACCCCGCGGCTCTTAACCTCAAGCCCCCTGTTAATAAACGCTAACACACTATGAAGCAGTTTACAGAATTTGTTCGTAAATCTATAGCAATTGAATCATGTTGCCCGGTTGACTCAAGTGACAGGTGGTTGTCTGGCAAATGTAAGGGAGGGTTGCTTCTGAATATGAAAAGAAACAGGATGAATACTGTTCGAGCACTCACACTGCTGATAATGTGGAAGTTTCAGTTTGTGTTGCGCTGAGTTCAGCTTAGCGACTCCCATCAAAGAGACCACTGCAATGAGCATCAAAACAAGTGACATAAAAAGAAAGGTGACACCACAAAACGCATTTCTCGAGGAGAGCTAAATCATCCCACACTTGAACCGTGTATAATCTACATTTGTGACCCATGACCTTTCCTTTCTCAGTGAACCGGAATTCTTCCTTAATGATTCAATTTTTAAAAAAATTTCCAATTCAGGGCAATTGAGCGCGACCAATCCACCGACACTGCACATCTTTGGTTGTGGGGGTGAGACCCCCGCAGACACGGGGAGAATGCGCAAACTTCACGTGGACAATGACCCCAGGGCTGGGATTGAACCCGGGTCTTCGGCGCTGTGAGGCAGCAGTGCTAACCACTGCGCCCTCGTGTCGCCCTTAATCATTTAATTTGAGGATATTCAAATAGGTTATTTTGGGGGGGCAATTTTCCATGTAACGGTCTCAGATTTAAATTACTGATTGTCCCAAACACTCTGTGCACGTATGAATACAAGAACCTGACAACAGATAGACGTATCTGCAAGATTCAAAACACTTCAGGATCTTGGCATCGGAAACAAAAATGTTTGTCAATGTTAAAACATCTAAATGCCGGGCGTGGCAGCGTATTTCATTTGTAAGAGATATTAAACTCTAGTCAGTTAGACAAGCTAAATGATTTATGAATGTCCAATACAGGACGGGTGAGATTTTCCAGTTGCTCACACGCCGAGACCAGAAATTTCCTCCCGAGGTCAATGGACCTTTAAATAGTCTGTCAAATTGTGCGTCTTGCCCGAGATGACTCCTGTGGTCGGCGAGACTGGAAATTTACCACAATTTATGTATTGATGAATGTGTATTCATTCTTACATGATAACAACTGGAAGAGTGGCTTGCCCAGGTTGCTAAGTGTAATATTGTCCTGTTGTTAGCTCTATATCCATTGCAATTTAGAGAAATGAGAGGTGATCTGATTGAAATATATAAGGTCCTGAGGGGACCTGTTTTTAAATAAATTTAGAATACCCAATTCCTTTTTTCCAATTAAGGTGCAATTTAGCATGGCCAATTCACAAACATCTTTTTGGGTTGTGGTGGTAAGACCCATGCAGACACGAGGATAATGTACAAGTTCCACACAGACTGTGACCCGGGACCGGGATTGCACTCGGGTCCTTGGCACTGAGATACCTGGAAGATGTGTCCACTCGAAGGGAAGTGTAGAACTAGGGGTCACAGTTTAAGAAAAAGAGATTAAACTTTTAGATCTGAGATAAAGCAGTATTTCTTTCTCTCTCTTTGTTTGTTAATGGAATTGTCTTCCAGGGAGCAGTGGAGGCTGGGTCAATTAATTTATTGTCCACCTCATAGGCTTCAGGAAAAGATGTCCTGAGGCGTGGAATTTCAACAGGTCCATGGAGACACGATGACAATGGATGAACGGACACTGCCTTGAGCAGCCTTGACCAGGAGTGATCCCAACACCATTTTAATTTGCACTTCAAGAGGTAAGGATGTGTCTGGCTACTTTCACATTTAGCATCTCTTATGGGTGGGACGGTGGCACAGTGGTTAGCACTGCTGACTCACAGCGCCAAGGACCCGAGTGCAATCCCGGCCCCGGGTCACAGTCTGTGTGGAACTTGTACATTATCCTCGTGTCTGCATGGGTCTTACCACCACAACCCAAAAAGATGTTTGTGAATTGGCCATGCTAAATTGCACCTTAATTGGAAAAAAGGAATTTGGTATTCTAAATTTATTTAAAAACAGCATCTCCTCTGTTTTTTCACAAACTTTTTCTGGTTTCCACAGGGGTATTCGCAGAGCTGCGCAGGTGGAAGAAATGGAGGCAGCAAGTTGGCACCCTTTTGAAATGGTGTTCAGCTGGCTTTTGTTACCTCTCAACTTTACTGGCTGCATGCAGCCCAATTTTTTTAAATGTGCATGGTCTCTTTAAACCTTTTGCAGTGACAAGTGCACGTCACCCTGCAACAAGGGCTGTGTGGTACCTTTGTGGATGCTGTGTGGGAGTGGAACCGCTCGGTTTAGCTGTTCCTCCCTCAAGTCCCGAAAGATGTGGGGCTGGATTCTCCGCAGCCCCGCGCCAAAATTGCATTTGGCGGGGGCGGAGATCAAAGTTTACGACAGAGTTGGGCCCAGCGCTACTCCTGCGATTCTCCGGACCCGAATATCCGCGCGTCAGCGAATTACACCGCGGCTGGGGTGCCATTGCCAGAGGCCCACCCAGCGATACTCCACTCCCAGGCTGAGTTCCCGACGGCATGGTTTTAACCACATATGGCCGGTCGGGAACCTGGGGCGGGATTCTGCGGGAATCGGCGGGGCGGTGGAGTGGCGTGAACCACTCCGGCGTTGGGCCTTCCCAAAGGTGTGGAATCCTCCGCACCTTCAGGGGCTAGGCCGGCGGCGGAGAAGTTTGCGTCGCACCGGCCGGTGGGGAAGGGGTTTGGCGCCATGCAACCGGCGCCGAAGGGCCTCCACCGGCCGGCGCGAGTTGGCACATGCGCGGAAGCACCAGCATGTGCTGCCGTCATCTCAGTGCATGTGCAGGGGGATCATCTCCGCGTTGGCCATCGCGGAGGACCACAGCAGCTGACACGGAGGAATAGACTGCCCCCATGACACAGGCCCGCCTGCGGAACGGTGGGCCCCAATTGCAGACCAGGCCACTGTAGGGGCACCTCCCGGGGCCAGAACCCCCCAACCCCCCGAGGACCCCAGAGGCCGCCGGCGCAGCCAGGCCCCGCTGTTAAGTACCTACTCTGATTTATGCCAGCGGGAACGGCCGGAAACGGGCGGCCACTCGGCCCATCGCGGGCCGGAGAATCGCCGGGGGCACCACTGCCAGCGACCGCTGACCGGCGTGGCCTGCCCCCGGCAAATCGATGGCGCCGGAGAATTCGGCAGCCGGCGGGGGAGGGATTCACACCGCCCCTGCTGATTCTCCGACCCGGTGGGGGGTCGGAGAATCCCGCCCGAGCACCGGGGAGGGCCTTATGGGCGGCCGGGGCAGTGATCGCGCCGGAATGATCCTTGGTCGCGCAGCCTAACGGCGGGGCCTAGATTGTTGGTGTTGGTCCATGGTCTGAGGCCGCCATGGAGCTCGGCGCTGCCGCTGGAGGCCGTCGCCATGCGCATGTGCGGACTCGGAACTGGAAGTGCGGGGGCCCGTATCCGCAAATTTACATGAAGCACAAAGGGTCCCTGCTAGCTCCCTGAAGGCAAGTGAATGGGGTTGTTTTTTTTCTAGGAAATTCAGGAGTGCTACGCCTGCATTTTTACGCCGACGTGGGGACACAGCCCCATTTGGGTGAATTCAGCCCGTGTTTGTTCGGTGAATTGGACATTCTGAATTCTCCCTCTGTGTACCTGAACAGGTGCCGGAATGTGGCGACTGGGGGATTTTCGCAGTAACATCTTTGCAGTGTTAATGTAAGCCAATTGTAACCCATTATAAACATTATAAAAGGCCCAGCAAGACTAGTTCAATTATAACTTAAGGTATTAATAGATTTGGAGGAAAGGTGGAGGTGTGAAGGTAGGTTGGCGATCAGCCATAATCTCGCTGGTGGTGAAGCAGGCTCGAGGGGTTAAGTGGCCTAATCTTGTCCCTATGTTTCTGTGTACAAGGCTGTCATTTATAATAATAATATTTATTATTGTCACAAGTAGGCTTACATTAACACTGCAATGAAGTTACTGTGAAACTCTCCTAGTTGCCATCTCTCATATTACTGGCTCACCAAATTAAAATCTGCAGGAATGTGATAAAATAGGCCAGGTGGGTGCGATGCATAAACTGAAACAACAGGTTGAGTTTAATGTGCTTCATGATATTTTGTTACCCTCTCCATTTATGCCTGAATGCTGACCAATGATACTTTATCCCATTACCATGTTGACGACTGCACCAAAAAGCTACCACTGAGGTAGATATTATCAACACCAATGAGCACACACCTCCTCTAGTTAGCAATCAATACATTTATGGACCATTTGTTTTTTCAAACCAGTAAGACCAGAATCTAGGTCATTTTTCAAGCAAAATCGGATAACTAACAGGTCTACCATGCGTATATATTACTTACCATCAGCCATATCTGGAAGAATGATGACACGGGAAGTGGAGTATTGTTTGCCAACCTGACCACCCATGGGCATGCTGAGTGTGACGTTGAAGCTCTCTTCCTCTTCATAAAGTGAATCGTCAATGATGACAACGCGACAGAACTTTTCTGTCTCCTCTTTGTCAAATCGAATTATGCTGGTGTGATCCTCTGGACGGGTGATGAAGTCCGAATATGACAAGATGGTACTTGGAATAGTGCCTGTGGCAGTACCTGCAGGATAGGTGTAAATATGTTAAACACATCCAGAACAAATCTGAATATCCCTTCATCACGTAAAAAAGACTTGCATTTTTCTACTGCTTTTTATGACCAGGAAGTTACCAAGCAATTAAATCCTTATTGGAGTGCACTCCAATTGTGGGGGTGTGGGGGTTGTACTGCAAGAATGAATGTACATAAATGGGAAAGATTCAGGGCCATTCGGGATTAGATTCCTTGAACAGGTGGATTTCTTGGGGCATAATTGTAATATTTGAACCATATGAACCAACTTTGCTGGATTTGAAATGCTTATGATAAAGAGAACAACTGAACAGTCTTAGACACCAATTTCTATATTACAATTAAACAGTTCCTCCTTCAGAATTTATCTTGATGCGTTGATGCACTGGAACTACGAGCCTAAAAAATAAAAGCTCTTATAATTGAAAGATTATCACTGAAGATTAGGGTTTTATAAAGGCAAGAAAAGAGAGGGAAAATAATCTTGGAAGGGGTTAAGATCAACACGGAGTCATTTTTTAAAAACAAATTTGAGTACCCAATTCTTTTTTTCCAATAAAGGGCAATTTAGCGTAGTCAATTCACCTACCCTGCACCTTTTGTTTTGGGTTATGGGGGTGAGACCCACGCAGACACAGGGAGAATTAGAAAACTCCACACGGACAGTAACCCAGGACCACCCACATTTAACAATCTGCTCTGAAAATTCTGCTCACATTTTGACTGCTATGACAAATTCCACCTTAGAGGCTGAGAGAAACTACGTTATAATGTGCATTTTGTTCTCGGAACTTATTCAGCACTTTTCCTTCGCTTTTGTAAAGGCAAGATAAGAGAGGGAAAATAACCTTGGAAGGGGTTATGATCAACACGGAGTCATTTAAAAAAAATTTTTGAGTACCAAATTCTTTTTTTCCAATTAACGGGCAATTTAGCGTGGTCAATTCACCTACCCTGCACATCTTTTATTTTGAAGTGTGGGGGTGAGACCCACGCAGACACGGGGAGAATGTGCAAACTCCACACGGACAGTGACCTGTGCGGTGATCGAGCCCGGGTCCTCGGCACGCCGTGAGATCAATATGAAGTCAATATTCAATTTCTTTGTCGATAAACCAGGTAAAACATCTTTTAGGAAAAGATAATTGAAAAATAACCAATTTTATTTTTATAAATTTAGAGTACCCTGTTAATTTTTTCCAATTAAGGGGCAATTTAGCGTGTCCAATCCACCTACCCTGCACATCTTTTGGGTTGTGGGGGTGAGACTCACACAGACACGGAGAGAATGTGCAAACACCACATGGACGGTAACCCAGGGCAGAGAGGCAGAGAGAGGCGTGGGAGAAGCAGAGAGAGGAGCGGGAGAGGATGAGAGAGGAGCAGGAGAGGCAGAGATAAGAGCGGGAGAGGATGAGAGAGGAGCGGGAGAGGATGAGAGAGGAGCGGGAGAGGCAGAGAGAGGAGCGGGAGAGGCAGAGAGAGGGGCGGGAGAGGATGAAAGAGGAGCGGGAGAGGCAGAGAGAGGCGTGGGAGAGGGTGAGAGAGGAGCGGGAGAGGATGAGAGAGGAGCGGAAGAGGCAGAGAGAGGGGCGGGAGAGGATGAGAGAGGAGCGGGAGAGGCAGAGAGAGGAGCGGGAGAGGCGAGAGAGGAGCGGGAGAGGAGCGGGAGAGGATGAGAGAGGAGCGGGAGAGGGTGAGAGAGGAACGGGAGAGGATGAGAGAGGAGCGGGAGAGGCAGAGAGAGGAGTGGGAGAGGATGAGAGAGGAGCGGGAGAGGGTGAGAGAGGAGCGGGAGAGAATGAGAGAGGAGCAAGAGAGGATGAGAGAGGAGCGGGAGAGGATGAGAGAGGAGCGGCAGAGGATGAGAGAAGAGCGGGAGAGGCAGAGAGAGGAGCGGGAGAGGAGCGGGAGAGGATGAGAGAGGAGCGGGAGAGGATGTGAGAGGAGCGGGAGAGGATGAGAGAGGAGTGGGAGAGGATGAGAGAGGAGCGGGAGAGGATGTGAGAGGAGCGGGAGAGGCAGAGAGAGGAGCGGGAGAGGAGCGGGAGAGGATGAGAGAGGAGCAGGAGAGGCAGAGAGAGGAGCGGGAGAGGCAGAGAGAGGAGCGGCAGAGGAGCGGGAGAGGATGAGAGAGGAGTGGGAGGGGAGTGGGAGAGGAGCGGGAGAGGCAGAGAGAGGAGCGGGAGAGGATGAGAGAGGAGGGGGAGAGGATGAGAGAGGAGCGGGAGAGGCAGAGAGAGGAGTGGGAGAGGGTGAGAGAGGAGTGGGAGAGGATGAGAGAGGAGTGGGAGAGGATGAGAGTGGAGTGGGAGAGGCAGAGAGAGGAGCTGGAGAGGGTGAGAGAGGAGTGGGAGAGGATGAGAGAGGAGTGGGAGAGGATGAGAGAGGAGCGGGAGAGGCAGAGAGAGGAGCGGGAGAGGGTGAGAGAGGAGGGGGAGAGGCAGAGAGAGGAGCGGGAGAGGATGAGAGAGGAGTGGGAGAGGATGAGAGAGGAGTGGGAGAGGATGAGAGAGGAGCGGGAGAGGATGAGAGAGGAGTGGGAGAGGATGAGAGAGGAGCGGGAGAGGATGAGAGAGGAGCGGGAGAGGCAGAGAGAGGAGCGGGAGAGGATGAGAGAGGAGCGGGAGAGGCAGAGAGAGGAGCGGGAGAGGAGCGGGAGAGGATGAGAGAGGAGCGGGAGAGGCAGAGAGAGGAGCGGGAGGAGCGGGAGAGGATGAGAGAGGAGTGGGAGGGGAGTGGGAGAGGAGTGGGAGAGGATGAGAGAGGAGCGGGAGAGGGTGAGAGAGGAGTGGGAGTGGCAGAGAGAGGAGCGGGAGAGGCAGAGAGAGGAGTGGGGAGAGGCAGAGAGAGGAGCGGGAGAGGAAGAGAGAGGGAGCGGGAGGGGAGGGGAGAGGAGTGGGAGAGGATGAGAGAGAATTGGGAGAGGATGAGAGAGAAGTGGGAGAGGATGAGAGAGGAGGGGGAGAGGCAGAGAGAGGAGTGGGAGAGGATGAGAGAGAATCGGGAGAGGATGAGAGAGGAGGGGGAGAGGCAGAGAGAGGAGCGGGAGAGGCAGAGAGAGGGGCGGGAGAGGATGAAAGAGGAGCGGGAGAGGCAGAGAGAGGCGTGGGAGAGGGTGAGAGAGGAGCGGGAGAGGATGAGAGAGGAGCGGAAGAGGCAGAGAGAGGGGCGGGAGAGGATGAGAGAGGAGCGGGAGAGGCAGAGAGAGGAGCGGGAGAGGCAGAGAGAGGAGCGGGAGAGGAGCGGGAGAGGATGAGAGAGGAGCGGGAGAGGGTGAGAGAGGAACGGGAGAGGATGAGAGAGGAGCGGGAGAGGCAGAGAGAGGAGTGGGAGAGGATGAGAGAGGAGCGGGAGAGGGTGAGAGAGGAGCGGGAGAGAATGAGAGAGGAGCAAGAGAGGATGAGAGAGGAGCGGGAGAGGATGAGAGAGGAGCGGCAGAGGATGAGAGAAGAGCGGGAGAGGCAGAGAGAGGAGCGGGAGAGGAGCGGGAGAGGCAGAGAGAGGAGCGGGAGAGGATGTGAGAGGAGCGGGAGAGGATGAGAGAGGAGTGGGAGAGGATGAGAGAGGAGCGGGAGAGGATGTGAGAGGAGCGGGAGAGGCAGAGAGAGGAGCGGGAGAGGAGCGGGAGAGGATGAGAGAGGAGCAGGAGAGGCAGAGAGAGGAGCGGGAGAGGCAGAGAGAGGAGCGGCAGAGGAGCGGGGAGAGGATGAGAGAGGAGTGGGAGGGGAGTGGGAGAGGAGCGGGAGAGGCAGAGAGAGGAGCGGGAGAGGATGAGAGAGGAGGGGGAGGAGGAGAGAGGAGGAGAGAGGCAGAGAGAGGAGGGGAAGGGGAAGAGAGAGTGGGAGAGGATGGAGAGAGGAGTGGGAGAGGGATGAGAGTGGAGAGTGAGAGTAGGCGTGGGGAGGAGAGAGGGAGGAGAGGCAGAGAGAGGAGCTGGAGAGGGTGAGAGAGGAGTGGGAGAGGATGAGAGAGGAGTGGGAGAGGAGTGGGAGAGGAGCGGGAGAGAGAGGAGTGGGAGAGGAGCGGGAGAGGGTGAGAGAGGAGGGGGAGAGGCAGAGAGAGGAGCGGGAGAGGATGAGAGAGGAGTGGGAGAGGATGAGAGAGGAGTGGGAGAGGATGAGAGAGGAGCGGGAGAGGATGAGAGAGGAGTGGGAGAGGATGAGAGAGGAGCGGGAGAGGATGAGAGAGGAGCGGGAGAGGCAGAGAGAGGAGCGGGAGAGGAGAGAGAGGAGCGGGAGAGGCAGAGAGAGGAGCGGGAGAGGAGCGGGAGAGGATGAGAGAGGAGCGGGAGAGGCAGAGAGAGGAGCGGGAGGAGCGGGGAGAGGATGAGAGAGGAGTGGGAGGGGAGTGGGAGAGGAGTGGGAGAGGATGAGAGAGGAGCGGGAGAGGGTGAGAGAGGAGTGGGAGTGGCAGAGAGAGGAGCGGGAGAGGCAGAGAGAGGAGTGGGAGAGGCAGAGAGAGGAGCGGGAGAGGCAGAGAGAGGAGCGGGAGGGGAGTGGGAGAGGAGGGGGAGAGGATGAGAGAGAATTGGGAGAGGATGAGAGAGAAGTGGGAGAGGATGAGAGAGGAGGGGGAGAGGGCAGATGAGAGGAGGGAGTGGGAGAGGATGAGAGAGAATCGGGAGAGGGGAGAGGAGAGAGGGAGGGGAGAGGATGAGAGAGAAGTGGGAGAGGATGAGAGAGGAGGGGGAGAGGCAGAGAGAGGAGTGGGAGAGGATGAGAGAGAAGTGGGAGAGGATGAGAGAGGAGGGGGAGAGGATGAGAGAGAAGTGGGAGAGGATGAGAGTGAAGGGGAGAGGATGAGAGAGGAGGGGAAGAGGCAGAGAGAGGAGCGGGAGAGGATGAGAGAGGAGCGGGAGAGGCAGAGAGGGAGCGGGAGGGGAGTGGGAGAGGAGTGGGAGAGGATGAGAGAGAATTGGGAGAGGATGAGAGAGAAGTGGGAGAGGATGAGAGAGGAGGGGGAGAGGCAGAGAGAGGAGCGGGAGAGGCAGAGAGAGGAGTGGGAGGGGAGTGGGAGAGAATCGGGAGAGGATGAGAGAGGAGGGGGAGAGGATGAGAGAGAAGTGGGAGAGGATGAGAGTGAAGGGGAGAGGATGAGAGAGGAGGGGAAGAGGCAGAGAGAGGAGCAGGAGAGGATGAGAGAGGAGGGGGAGAGGCAGAGAGAGGAGTGGGAGAGGATGAGAGTGAGGGGGAGAGGATGAGAGAGGAGGGGAAGAGGCAGAGAGAGGAGCGGGAGAGGCAGAGAGAGGAGCGGGAGAGGTAGAGAGAGGAGTGGGAGAGGATGAGAGAGAATTGGGAGAGGATGAGAGAGAAGTGGGAGAGGATGAGAGAGGAGGGGGAGAGGCAGAGAGAGGAGTGGGAGAGGATGAGAGAGAATCGGGAGAGGATGAGAGAGGAGGGGGAGAGGATGAGAGAGAAGTGGGAGAGGATGAGAGAGGAGGGGGAGAGGATGAGAGAGGAGCAGGAGAGGCAGAGAGAGGAGCGGGAGAGGATGAGAGAGGAGCGGGAGAGGCAGAGAGAGGAGTGGGAGAGGCAGAGAGAGGAGTGGGAGAGGATGAGAGAGGAGCGGGAGAGGCAGAGAGAGGAGCGGGAGAGGATGAGAGAGGAGCGGGAGAGGCAGAGAGAGGAGTGGGAGAGGCAGAGAGAGGAGCGGGAGAGGATGAGAGAGGAGCGGGAGAGGCAGAAAGAGGAGCGGGAGGAGCGGGAGAGGATGAGAGAGGAGTGGGAGGGGAGTGGGAGAGGAGTGGGAGAGGATGAGAGAGAATTGGGAGAGGATGAGAGGGAAGTGGGAGAGGATGAGAGAGGAGGGGGAGAGGCAGAGAGAGGAGTGGGAGAGGGTGAGAGAGGAGTGGGAGTGGCAGAGAGAGGAGCGGGAGAGGATGAGAGAGGAGGGGGAGAGGGTGAGAGAGGAGTGGGAGTGGCAGAGAGAGGAGCGGGAGAGGATGAGAGAGGAGCGGGAGAGGCGGAGAGAGGAGCGGGAGGGGAGTGGGAGAGGAGTGGGAGAGGATGAGAGAGAATTGGGAGAGGATGAGAGAGAAGTGGGAGAGGCAGAGAGAGGAGGGGGAGAGGATGAGAGAGGAGCGGGAGAGGCAGAGAGAGGAGCGGGAGAGGATGAGAGAGGAGCGGGAGAGGTAGAGAGAGGAGCGGGAGAGGCAGAGAGAGGCGTGGGAGAGGGTGAGAGAGGAGCGGGAGAGGATGAGAGAGGAGCGGGAGAGGCAGAGAGAGGAGCGGGAGAGGCAGAGAGAGGAGCGGGAGAGGAGATGAGAGAGGAACGGGAGAGGATGAGAGAGGAACGGGAGAGGAGGAGAGGAGCGGGAGAGGATGAGAGAGGAGCGGGAGAGGCAGAGAGAGGAGCGGGAGAGGGTGAGAGAGGAGCGGGAGAGGCAGAGAGAGGAGCGGGAGAGGATGAGAGAGGAGCGGGAGAGGATGAGAGAGGAGCGGGAGAGGCAGAGAGAGGAGCGGGAGAGGATGAGAGAGGAGCGGGAGAGGCAGAGAGAGGAGCGGGGAGGGAGAGGAGCGGGAGAGGATGAGAGAGGAGCGGGAGAGGATGAGAGAGGAGCGGGAGAGGCAGAAAGAGGAGCGGGAGGAGCGGGAGAGGATGAGAGAGGAGTGGGAGGGGAGTGGGAGAGGAGTGGGAGAGGATGAGAGAGAATTGGGAGAGGATGAGAGGGAAGTGGGAGAGGCAGAGAGAGGAGGGGGAGAGGCAGAGAGAGGAGTGGGAGAGGGTGAGAGAGGAGTGGGAGTGGCAGAGAGAGGAGCGGGAGAGGATGAGAGAGGAGCGGGAGAGGCAGAGAGAGGAGCGGGAGGGGAGTGGGAGAGGATGAGAGAGAATTGGGAGAGGATGAGAGAGGAGGGGGAGAGGATGAGAGAGGAGCGGGAGAGGGTGAGAGAGGAGTGGGAGTGGCAGAGAGAGGAGCGGGAGAGGATGAGAGAGGAGCGGGAGAGGCAGAGAGAGGAGCGGGAGGGGAGTGGGAGAGGAGTGGGAGAGGATGAGAGAGAATTGGGAGAGGATGAGAGAGAAGTGGGAGAGGATGAGAGAGGAGGGGGAGAGGATGAGAGAGGAGCGGGAGAGGGTGAGAGAGGAGCGGGAGATGCAGAGAGAGGAGCGGGAGAGGCAGATAGAGGAGCGGGAGAGGCAGATAGAGGAGCGGGAGAGGCAGAGAGAGGAGCTGGAGAGGGTGAGAGAGGAGGGGGAAAGGATGAGAGTGGAGCAGGAGAGGATGAGAGAGGAGTGGGAGAGGCAGAGAGAGGAGGTGAGGAAAGAGAGGAACAAGAACGGTGAGAAGAGGAGCGGGAGACGAGAGGAGGCGGGAGGGGAGGAGTGTTAGGAAAGATTTAATGTTCCCGAGTACTTTAGTTGGAATTGGGGTTTTGCTTGTTAAATAGATTGTACTTATTGTTTAATAAACTGCACCAATATATAAAGGGGATTCAGGTGGCACTGTTTTGTTGTTGGAAACGTTATTACTGAACACAATAAACTTTGAATCGAAAAGACAAGACTTGCTCTCTCATTCTTATTCTAGTGTTACCATTGAGCTCAACAAGGAGAGGAGGTGGAGAGGTGAGGAGAGGAGGGGGAGGCAAGCAGAGGATTGGCAGGTGATAGAAATGGAACGTGAAAGGTAAGTAAAATTAATGGGCTGCATTTTCCATTGGGAGACTATGGGCGGGATTCTCCATTCCACGACGCTGATATCATAGTTGGCGATTGGCGGAGAATGTACTCCAACACCCAAATCGGTTCAGTTTCCTGCCAATGGTAACCTCCAGGATATTGACAGTGGAGGATTCAATGATGGTAATGCCATTGAATGTCAAGGGGCAATGGTTTGATTCTTTCTTATTGGTGATGGCCATTGCCTGGCACTTGTGTGATGCAAATGTTACTTGCCATTTGACAGCCCAAGCCTGGATATTGTCCAGGCCTTGTTGCATTTGGACATGGACTGCTTCAGTGTTGAAGGAGCTGTGAATTCTGCTGAACATGGTGCAATCATCAGCAAACAAATGTTTGATGCGGAGAGGGAGGGTGACCCAGCAATTCTCATGGTGGGGTGGGAGGATACCCTACTTGTCAGCGGGGGGGGGGGGGGGGATATGAGTTGTGGAGGAGGGGGGCCTGCGGCCAGAACTTTGGAATTGGGCCGCCCACTCAAGATGGCAGACCAATACCAGTATTCTGATAGAATCAGGCAAGCAGAGACCAGTAGCGATTCTTCACTGGCGGGAGCCGGGCTCCAGAACATCGAATCCAGGCCAGCATTTCAACATGTGCATTGTTTTTTTTTCTGAGCGAGAAATGTCCGATGGAACGTAACTCCAGCTTTAACATTAAGCGAAACAACTTTCGGACATAGAATGCGTACAGTGCAGAAAAGGGTCCTTCGATTCTGCACTGACCATCTGAAAGAACACCCTACCTCGGCCTAATCCCCCGTAACCCCACCTAACCTACACATCTTTGGACACTAAGGGACAATTTAGCATGGCCAATCCACCTAACCGGCACAGCTTTAGTAAGAGGAAACTGAAGCACCCGGAGGAAACTCACGCAGACACATGGGGAAAGTGCAAACTCCACGCAGACAGTCACCCAAGGCCGGAATTGAACCCGGGCCCCTGGTGCTGTGAGGCAGCAGTGCTAACCACTGTGCCACTGTGCCGCCCTTTATGAGAATCATTGATGTGAATCAATGTTAAAGTTCCCATCTCCGTGAACACAACCACAGTTTAAAGTGAATACCTACTGTGCACTGGAGTTTCAAAGATCATTCTGTTACAGGCAGTGGAACACTTTTATCTTTAGCTTCTAGTCAACTTTAGTCAACTAGCTGCAAACTGACATGTTTGTTGGAGTAACTGTACCAAAACTTTTCATGACAAATATTGTGCAGGGTTGTCTGCTGCCCGACGCCGATATCATAGTCGGCGATCGGGTGGAGAATCGACTCCAACGCCCAAATCGGGCCATAATCTGCCCTCTCGGAAATGGCGTCATCACGTTGTGCGCCGCGCGCCATTGCAACGCCGTTGGTGTGTCATTGGCTGGCCCTCGCACGATGCTCCGCCCCCTGATGGGCCAGGTTCCTGATGGCACCGGACACGTGTGGTCTCAACGGTCAGGAACTCAGCATAGTGGCTGCAGACTGTGTCGGCCGGGATCCTTGCTGCTGGCCGGGGGGGCTTCCACGAGGGCAGGGGGGACTGGTGGGGGATGGCCAGGGGGTGGCCTGTGGGATGGCGGATGGCAGGTTGAGTCCACGCATGGCCGGTGCCATGTTGTACGGCGCAACTGCTGTAGATCGTCAGATGCGCAGCCAGGGACACGGCCATTTCCCGACCATTTATGGGGTGGGAGCTGGGGGTCTCACCTGATGCCGCTGCTCGCCCCTCACCAGTCCCGGAATCGGTGAGGGGTCGACGCCAATTTTTCCATCGTAAACCTCCAGTGAATTCTCCGTTCGAGCCAGCACTTAGCCGCTGAAACAGAGAATCCAACCCATTTGTCTTCATCTTGTTAGATGTAGAAAGGGGTCCGCTCAGTTTCCTTGCTTTTCAGCTTCGGACTAAACATAATACGTAAACCGAATGTAACACAGCGTTCTCCTGAAAAGCCATGGTCCACTTCAACCATTTTCAGGTGACGTCTACAAGATTTTCCAGCTTTTCTCCTCTCTCTTCCAATATTCATCTTTTTTCTTTTTTTTTTTTTCTTTTTTTTTTCCCTTTTTTTTTATTTATTTATTTTTTTTTTCAACTACGAAATACGGTGCAACCGGCTCGCGCCGTCCAAGCGGAAGAGGTACGACACACGCACGGGAGCTGTGTGCGACCCTTTAGTCCTTCCTTTCGTTGCCAGAGAAAGTGTGTTCGGCCACAGGAACGGGACCGCAGTGCTAGGAAAAGCCGACACTGAGGACTCGGAGCCTGCCCGTTCCAGGGCTCGAGATATTGCCACTGTGATCTGCTCGAGAGAACAAAAACGCGCGCCTCGGCCTCACAAGTGCTGCGAGCATTCTCGGTCCATGTCCGTCTGAGACTCGAGGGGGGTGAACCACTCAGAATGGGGAGGGTCAACCGCTCAGCCTGAACACCAGCCCATGTAGAGCTGGCCCGCCGAGGGCCCTCCCACGTCGGACACGACCCGCCTAATCGTTCGAGGTGTTCTTCCAATATTCATAATACTCCATAAAGGTCTCAACTAAATTTTTCTCTCTAATAATCTGTCCCGAATCTACTGAAGAAACAGGAAAAGGACGGATGAGCTGTGCTTTTCAATCTGGATGGCAGCGATCCCCTTACCCATATCTTCTATTTGATCCCTGGCCAGGCAACTGTTATTTCAATTATTTGCTATCTTTGTGCCCAGAGATATTGGATACTAGACTGCACATGTCATGAACGTTGTCAAAATCAAGTTCTGAGATAAAAAAAACCTTCAAGCAGACCTTCCCCCAACTTTCCATTTCCTTTCTTCATTTTCCATTTCATTCCTGGATGATTAATTCATTTTTGTTTTTAAATCCTTGGTGCAATCCTATTTTTCCTTTTCCTGATTATTTGCACTGTCAATATTTGTCCACAAAGCAATCCATGCTTTCCAGATGTTTTGTATAGTTTCTAGAAATACAAATATTTATAAACTTACCTTGCTGTGTGAAGCAGATGACCATGAGTTCCTGGTTAAAATCACCAGACCTCCTCACAGGAATGAGCACTTCCCCAGTATCTTCCTCAATCCTATACTCTGACTGGGGAATGTAAACTGTTGATTCTGTTGAAAAGGAAAATGAAAGTGTTATCGGATGTCAGTATTGAGGAACACAAAATCGATTGGTCTTCACTAATCTCTCCAATATAAGTGCGGGGTGGTGGCTATTAAAGAGCAGTTCTATCATGATGCAGTTTCAAAAGAGATGAAGGATAAGCGACTCTCTTTCAGATTAAGTCAGTTTCAGTGAAAGCTAGAAATTATGTTCAACATTTTTCCGGCCTGAGGGTTGTGGGTGAACTGTGAGGTGGAAAATCTGGAAAAATAGCATAGAGTGGTATCAGGATCTTTCAGAGGCTCACACTGAAACTGTATCAAACACACACACACACACACACACTGAAACTGTATCAAACACTGAAACTGTATCAAACACACACACACACACACACACACACACACACTGAAACTGTATCAAACACTGAAACTGTATCAAACACTGAAACTGTATCAAACATGAAACTGCATCAACGACAAGCACACTGCATCAAACACTGAAACTGTATCAAATACAAGCACACTGTATCAAACACTGAAACTGTATCAAATACAAGCACACTGTATCAAACACTGAAACTGTATCAAATACAAGGACACTATCAAACACTGAAACTGTATCAAATACAAGGACACTATCAAACACTGAAATTGTATCAAATACAAGCACACTGTATCAAACACTGAAACTGTATCAAATACAAGCACACTGTATCAAACACTGAAACTGTATCAAATACAAGGACACTATCAAACACTGAAATTGTAACAAATACAAGCACACTGTATCATACACTGAAACAGTATTAAATACACGCACACTGTATCAAACAATGAAACTGTATCAAATACAAGCACACTGTGTCAAACACTGAAACTGTATCAAATACACGCACACTGAATGGTATGTTGCCTCCCAGGTGCATGGGTCAGGGATGCCTCAGGTAGGCTACAGAACATTCTGAAGGTGGAGGGTGAACAGCCAGTTGCCGTAGTGCACATAGGCACCAATGATATAGGTAAAAAAATGGGATGAGGTCCTACAAGCAGAATTTAGGGAGTTAGGAGCCAAGTTAAAAAGTCGGACCTCAGAGGTAGTAATCTCAGAATTGCTACCAGTGCCACGTGGTAGTCAGAGTAGAAATGAAAGAATAGGCAAGATTAATGCGTGGCTTGAGAGATGGTGCAGGAGGGAGGGTTCAGATTTTTGGGACATTGGGACTGGTTCTGGGGGAGGTGGGACTATTACAAACTGGACGGTCTACACCTGGGCCGGACTGGAACCAATGTCCTTGGGGGTGCTTTTGCTAACGCCGTTGGGGAGGGTTTAAACTAATGTGGCAGGGGGGTGGGAACCAAATGAGGAGGTTAGTGGACAGTAAGGAGGTAGTAACTAAAGCCTGTAAGGAACTAGATCATGAAGTCAGCGTGACTAAGGGGAAGAGTAGGCAGTGAACAGATGATGAACGCAAAGGGACTGGTGGTCTGAGGTGCATTTGTTTTAATGCAAGAAGTGTAGTAGGTAAGGCAGATGAACTTCGGGTTTGGATTATCTGGGAGTATGGTGTTATTGCTATTACTGAGACTTGGTTGAAGGAAGGGCATGATTGGCAACTAAATATTCCAGGATATCGATGTTTCAGGCGGGATAGAGAGGGAGGTAAAAGGGGTGGAGGAGTTGCATTATTGGTCAGAGAGGATATCACAGCTGTGCTGAAGGAGGGCACTATGGAGGACTCGAGCAGTGAGGCGATATGGACAGAGCTCAGAAATAGGAAGGGTGCGATAACAATGTTGGGCCTGTACTACAGACCTCCCAACACCGAGCGTGAGATGGAGGTACAAATATGTAAACAGATTATGGAAAGATGTAAGAGCAACAGGGTGGTGGTGATAGGGGATTTTCATTTTCCCAATATTGACTGGGATACACTTAGTGTCAGAGGTCTAGCTGGAGCAGAATTTGTAAGGAGCAGGAGGCTTTTCTAGAGCAGTATGTAAACAGACCAACTCGGGAAGGGGCAATACTGGACCTGGTGTTGAGGAATGAGCCCAACCAAGTGGTTCAAGTTTCAGTCGGGGATTACTTTGGGAATGGTGATCACAATTCCGTAAGTTTTAGAATACTCATGGACAAAAATGAGAGTGGTCCTAAAGGAAGAGTGCTAAATTGGGGGAAGGCCAACTATACCAAAATTCGGCAGGAGCTGGGAAATGTGGATTGGGAGCAGGTCTTTGAAGGCAAATCCACATTTGATATGTGGCAGGCTTTTAAAAAGAAGTTGATTAGAGTGCAGGACAGACATGTCCCTGTGAAAATAAGGGATAGAAATTGCAAGATTAGGGAACCATGGATGACAGGTGAAATTGTGAGACTAGCTAAGAGGAAAAATGAAGCATACATAAGGTCTAGGCAACTGAAGACAGACAAAGCTTTTGAAGAATATCGTAAATGTAGGACCAATCTGAAATGAGGAATCAAGAGGGCTAAAAGGGGTCATGAAATATCTTTAGCAAACAGGGTTAAGGAAAATCCCAAAGCCTTTTATTCATATAAGGAGCAAGAGGGTAACTAGATAAAGGGTTGGCCCACTCAAGGACAAAGGAGGAAAGTTACTGAGGAGGGTATCAAGGTTGCAGGAGTGTACCGGCAGACAGAAAGGTGGGTTGAAGTGTGTCTACTTCAATGCAAGGAGCATCCGGAATCAGTTGGGTGAACTTGGAGCATGGATTGGTACTTGGGACAATGATGTTGTGGCCATTACGGAGACATGGTTAGAACAGGGATAGGAATGGTTGTTGGAAGTTCCAGGGTAAAGATGTTTCAGTAAATGTAGGGAAGGTGGTAAAAGAGGTGGAGGAGTAGCATTGTTAATCAAGGATAGTTTAACGGCTGCAGAAAGGCAGTTCAAAGGGGGTCTGCCTACTGAGGTAATATGGGCCGAAGTTAGAAATAGGAAAGGAGCGGTCACATTGTTAGGAGTTTTCTATAGGCCCCCAAATAGTAATAGAGATGTGGAGGAAGTAATTCCAAAACAGATTATGGATAGGTGTGGTGGTCTCAGGGTAGTTGTCATGGGTGACTTTAACTTTCCAAATATTGATTGGAACCTCTATAAGTCGAACAGTTCAGATGGGGCAGTTTTTGTACAGTGTGTGCAGGAGGGTTTCCTGACACAATATGTGGATAGGGCGACAAGAGGTGGGGCCACATTGGATTTGGTACTGGGTAATGAACCGGGCCAAGTGTTACATTTGATTGTGGGAGAGCACTTTGGAGATAGTGACCACAATTCGGTGTCTTTCACTATTGCAATGGAGAGGGATAGGGCCATACGGCAGGGCAAGGTTTATAATTGGGGGAGGGGTAATTATGATACGATTAGGCAAGAATTAGGGAGCATAAGATGGGAACAGAAACTGTCAGGGAAAGGCAGAAATGAAAAGTGGAGTTTGTTCAAGGAACAAATGCTGCGTGTCCTTGATAGGTATGTCCCTGTCAGGCAGGGAGGAAATGGCTGTGTGAGGGAACTATGGTTCACAAAAGAGGTTGAGTGTCTTGTCAAGAGGAAGAGTATGTAAGGATGGGAAAACAAGGTTCAGTTGGGTCGCTTGAGGGTTACAAGGTAGCAAGGAATGAGCTTAAAAAAGGGCTTAGGAGAGCTAGGAGGGGGCATGAGAAGTCCTTGGTGGGTCAGATCAAGGAAAACCCCAAGGCTTTTTACTCTTATGTGAGAAATAAAAGAATGACCAAGGTGAGGTTAGGGCCGGTCAAGGACAGTAGTGAGAACTTGTGCATGGAGTCAGAAGAAATAGGAGAGACGTTGAATTAATACTTTTCTTCAGTGTTCACCAAGGAGCGGGCCCATGTTTTTGAGGATGAGGGTGTGATACAGGCAGGTAGGCTGAAGGGTAAGTCTTGCCTCACAAATTTGATTGAATTCTTTGAGGAGGTAACTAAATGTGTAGATGAAGGTAGAACAGTTGATGTCATATATATGGATTTTAGTAAGGTGTTTGATAAGGTTGCCCATGGTCAGCTCATGAAGAAAGTAAAGAGGTGTGGGATAGAGGGAAATTTGGCCAATTGGAAAAGCAACTGGTTATCACATAGAAGACAGAGAGTGGTGGTGGATGGAAAATTTTCAGACTGGAGACCAGTTACCAACGGTGTACCACAGGGATCAGTGCTGGGCCCTCTGCTATTTGTGATTTTTATCAATGACTTGGAGGAGGGGGCTGAAGGGTGGATCAGTAAATTTGCTGATGACACCAAGATTGGTGGAGTAGTGGATGAGGTGGAGGGCTGTTGTGGGCTGCAAAGAGACATTGATAGGATGCAGACCTGGGCCGAAAAATGGCAGATGGAGTTTAACCCTGATAAATGCGAAGTGATTCATTTTGGTAGAAAAACTTTGAATGCGGATTACAGGGTCAACGGCAGGGTTCTGAAGAATGTGGAGGAACAGAGAGATCTTGGGGTTCAATTCCACAGATCTCTGAAGGTTGCCACTCAAGCGGATAGAGCCGTGAAGAAGGCTTATAGTGTGTTAGTGTTTATTAACAGGGGGCTTGAGTTTAAGAGCCGCGGGGTTATGCTGCAACTATACATGACCCTGGTGAGACCACATTTGGAGTATTGTGTGCAGTTCTGGTCACCTCATTATAGGAAGGATGTGGAAGCATTGGAAAGGGTGCAAAGGAGATTTACCAGGATGCTGCCTGGTTTGCAGGATAGGTCTTACGAGGAAAGGTTGAGGGAGCTAGGGCTTTTCTCTATGGAGCGGAGAAGGATGAGAGGCGACTTAATAGAGGTTTATAATATGATGAGGGGGATAGATAGAGTGGACGTTCAGAGACTATTTCCTCGGGTGGATGTAGCTGTTACAAGGGGGCATAACTATAAGATTCAGGGTGGGAGATATAGGAGGGATGTCCGAGGTAGGTTCTTTACTCAGGAGTGGTTAGGGTGTGGAATGGACTGCCTGCTGTGATAGTGGAGTCGAACACTTTAGGAATTTTCAAGCGGTTATTGGATAGGCACATGGAGCACACCAAAATGACAGGGAGTTGGATAGCTTGAACTTGGTTTTGGAAAATGCTCGGCACAACATCGAGAGCTGAAGGACCAGTTCTGTTCTGTACTGTTCTATGTTCTATGTTTTTATACGTGGAGTCAGAGAAAATGGTGAGATTTTTAATGAGTACTTTGCATCGGTATTCACCGAGGAGAGGGACATGACGGATGTTGAGGTTAGGGATAGATGTAGATTACTCTCGGTCAAGTCGGCATAAGGAAGGGGAAGTTTTGGGTATTCTAAAATGCATTAAGGTGGACAAGTCCCCAGGTCCGGATGGGATCTATCCCAGGTTACTGAGGGAAGTGAGAGCGGAAATAGCTGGGGCCTTAACAGATATCTTTGCAGCATCATTGAACACAGATGAGGTACCGGAGGACTGGAGAATTGCTAATGTTGTCGCCTTGTTTAAGAAGGGTAGCAGGAATAATCCAGGTAATTATAGACTGGTGAGCCTGACGTCAGTGATAGGGAAGCTGCTGGAGAAGATACTGAGGGATAGGATCTATTCCCATTTGGAAGAAAATTTGCTTATCAGTGATAGGCAACATGGTTCTGTGCGGGGAAGGTCATGTCTTACCAACTCAATAGAATTCTTTGAGGAAGTGACAAAGTTGATTGATGAGGGAAGGGCTGTAGATGTCATATACATGGACTTCAGTAAGGCATTTGATAAAGTTCCCTATGGTAGGCTGATGGAGAAAGTGCAGTCGCATGGGGTTCAGGGTGTACTAGCTAGATAGATAAAGAACTGGCTGGGCAACAGGAGACAGAGAGTGCTGGTGGAAGGGAGTTTCTCAAAATGGGGAACTGTGACCAGTTGTGTTCCACAGGGATCAGTGCTGGGACCACTGTTGTTTGTGATCTACATAAATGATCTGGAGGAAGGTATAGGTGGTCTGATTAGCAAGTTTGCAGATGACACTAAGATTCGTGGAGTAGCAGATAGTGAAGGGGACTGTCAGAGAATACAGCAGAATATAGATAGATTGGAGAGTTGAGTGGAGGAATGGCAGATGGAGTTCAATCTGGGCAAATGCGAGGTGATGCATTTTGGAAGATCCAATTCAAGAGCGAACTATACGGTAAATGAAAAAGCCCTGAGGAAAATTGACATACAGAGAGATCTGGGTGTTCAGGTCCTTTGTACCCTGAAGGTGGCTGCGCAGGTCGATAGAGTGGTCAAGAAGGCATATGGTTTTCCTTCATCGGAAGGGGTATTGAGTACAAGAGTTGGCAGGTCATGTTACAGTTGTATAAGCCTTTGGTTCGGCCACATTTGGAATACTGTGTACAGTTCTGGTCGCCACATTACCAAAGGGTTGTGGATGCTTTGGAGAGGGTGCAGAGGAGGTTCACCAGGATGTTGCCTGGTATTGAGGGCGCTAGCTATGAAGAGAGGTTGAGTAGATTAGGATTATTTTCATTAGAAAGACGGAGGTTGAGGGGGGACCTCATTGAGGTCTACAAAATCATGAGAGGTATATACAGGGTGGATAGCAAGAAGCTTTTACCCAGTGTGGGGGCTCAGTTACTAGGGGTCACGAGTTCAAGGGGAGAGGGGAAAAGTTTAAGGGAGATATACGTGGAAAGTTCTTGACACAGAGGGTGGTGGGTGCCTGGAACGCGTTGCCGGCGAAGGCGGTAGAGCCGGGCACTATAGCATCATTTGAGATGTATCTAGACAGATACATGAATGGGCAGGGAGCAGAGGGATACAGATCCTTAGAAAATAGGTGACAGTTTTAGATAGAGGATCTGGATCGGCGCAGGCTGGGAGGGCCAAAGGGCCTGTTCCTGTGCTGTAATTTTTCTTTGTTCTTTGCATCAAACAATGAAACTGTATCAAATACAGACACACTGAAACTGTATCAAACACACGCAAACTGAAATGTACCAAACACAGGCACACACGAGGGCAGGATTCGCCATTTGGGTGACCCGGGGCAGGATTCTCCGTCCCACCACACCAGCAGGTCCCCGGGATTCTCCGTTTCGCTAGCTGGTCAATGGGATTTCCCATTGTGGGCAGCCCCACGCCGTCGGAAAACCTCCGGGTTGTTGGCAAAACGGAGAATCCCAACAGAGGAGAATCCATCCATTTGTTCTTTCACTGGATTTGAATCGTGTGAAATTCGTTCCCCCGCTAGATGCATCTGGCAGGTGAAATTTGGATGGTGCAAATGGGCCAGCACGTTGCCCACATGCAGCGCAAGTGATTCTTGGCCACACTGGCATCTGATTCCCTGGAGTCGGGATTCGTGTTAAAATGCTTGACAAGCAAGAGGATTTTAAGTGCTCTACTCACCACAGATCGCCATTCCAGCCAAATAGATGGCTGCCTGTAGATCAACCCCCAGATTCCGTGAGTCGGAGATTGGGCAAATACTAGATGCAACTGAGGAGAGGGACACCCCCTTCCCAGTGTGGGGGGAGGCTCAATCCGGCCCTTCTCAACAGCTCCTGGGAGGAGATGGCAGAGGCTTTTCGCTTTGGCAACCTCACAAAGACAGCCAGTACGTAATTCGGGAAGAAGGTGAGTGACGTCCTTAAGGCAGCTCGGGTCAGTCACCACCTCTGTGCCCTGGAATCATTCCCATCCCTCACTTCTGACATCAACCCACAATGCACTAGAGGCCGATCAGACCCCATCTGCCTGCATCTCCCTTAGAGCCAAGCCTCTGCAATGAGACCGCAGCAAGCACTCACTCTACACTGAGACCAAATCAAACACTCACTGTACACTGAGACCAAATCAAACACTCACTCTACACTGAGACCGTATCAAACACTCACTCTACACTGAGACCAAATCAAACACTCACTCTACACTGAGACCAAATCAAACACTCACTCTACACTGAGACCAAATCAAACACTCACTCTACACTGAGACCTTATCAAACACTCGCTCTACACTGAGACCGTATCAAACACTCACTCTACACTGAGACCGAATCAAACACTCACTCTACAATGAGACCGTATCAAACACTCACTCTACAATGAGACCGTATCAAACACTCACTCTACACTCAGACCGTATCAAACACTCACTCTACACTGAGACCGTATCAAACACTCACTCTACACTGAGACCGTATCAAACACTCACTCTACATTGAGACCGTATCAAACATTCGCTCTACACTGAGACCGTATCAAACATTCGCTCTACACTGAGACCGTATCAAACATTCGCTCTACACTGAGACCGTATCAAACATTCACTCTACACTGAGACCGTATCAAACACTCACTCTACACTCAGACCGTATCAAACACTCACTCTACACTCAGACCGTATCAAACACTCACTCTACACTGAGACCGTATCAAACACTCACTCTACACTGAGACCGAATCAAACACTCACTCTACACTGAGACCGTATCAAACACTCTCTACAAAGAGACCGTATCAAACACTCACTCTACACTGAGACCGTATCAAACACTCGCTCTACGCTGAAACCGTATCAAACACTCGCTCTACACTGAGACTGTATCAAACACTCACTCTACACTGAGACCGTATCAAACACTCACTCTACACTGAGACCGTATCAAACACTCACTCTACACTGAGACCGAATCAAACACTCACTCTACACTGAGACCGTATCAAACACTCTCTACAAAGAGACCGTATCAAACACTCACTCTACACTGAGACCGTATCAAACACTCGCTCTACGCTGAAACCGTATCAAACACTCGCTCTACACTGAGACTGTATCAAACACTCACTCTACACTGAGACCGTATCAAACACTCACTCTACACTGAGACCTTATCAAACATTCGCTCTACATTGAGACCGTATCAAACACTCACTCTACACTGAGACCGTATCAAACACTCACTCTACACTGAGACCTTATCAAACACTCGCTCTACACTGAGACCGTATCAAACACTCACTCTACACTGAAACCATATCAAACACTCATTCTCCACTGAGACCGTATCAAACATTCGCTCGACACTGAGACTGTATCAAACACTCACTCTACACTGAGACCGTATCAAACACTCACTCCACACTGAGACCATATCAAACACTCGCTCTACACTGAGACCGTATCAAACACTCATTCTCCACTGAGACCGTGTCAAACATTCACTCTACACTGAGACTGTATCAAACACTCACTCTACACTGAGACCGTATCAAACACTCACTCTACACTGAGACCGTATCAAACACTCACTCTACACTGAAACCATATCAAACACTCACTCTCCACTGAGACCGTAACAAACATTCACTCTACACTGAGACCGTATCAAACATTCGCTCTACACTGAGACGGTATCAAACACTCACTCTACACTGAAACCATATCAAACACTCACTCTCCACTGAGACCGTATCAAACATTCGCTCTACACTGAGACCGTATCAAACATTCGCTCTACACTGAGACCGTATCAAACATTCGCTCTACACTGAGACCGTATCAACCACTCACTCTACACTCAGACCGTATCAAACACTCACTCTACACTGAGACCGTATCAAACACTCACTCTACACTGAGACCGTATCAAACACTCACTCTACACTGAGACCGAATCAAACATTCACTCTACATTGAGACCGTATCAAACATTCGCTCTACACTGAGACCGTATCAAACATTCGCTCTACACTGAGACCGTATCAAACATTCACTCTACACTGAGACGGTATCAAACACTCACTCTACACTGAGACCGTATCAAACATTCGCTCTACACTGAGACCGTATCAAACATTCACTCTACACTGAGACCGTATCAAACATTCGCTCTACACTGAGACCGTATCAAACACTCCCTCTACACTGAGACCGTATCAAACACTCACTCTACACTGAGACCGTATCAAACACTCACTCTACACTGACACCGTATCAAACACTCGCTCTACGCTGAAACCGTATCAAACACTCACTCTACACTGAGACCGTATCAAACACTCTCTACAAAGAGACCGAATCAAACACTCACTCTACACTGAGACCGTATCAAACACTCTCTACAAAGAGACCGTATCAAACACTCACTCTACACTGAGACCGTATCAAACACTCACTCTACACTGAGACCGTATCAAACACTCGCTCTACACTGAGACCGTATCAAACACTCACTCTACACTGAGACCGTATCAAACACTCGCTCTACGCTGAAACCGTATCAAACACTCGCTCTACACTGAGACTGTATCAAACACTCACTCTACACTGAGACCGTATCAAACACTCACTCTACACTGAGACCGTATCAAACACTCACTCTACACTGAGACCGAATCAAACACTCACTCTACACTGAGACCGTATCAAACACTCTCTACAAAGAGACCGTATCAAACACTCACTCTACACTGAGACCGTATCAAACACTCGCTCTACGCTGAAACCGTATCAAACACTCGCTCTACACTGAAACCATATCAAACACTCATTCTCCACTGAGACCGTATCAAACATTCGCTCGACACTGAGACCGTATCAAACATTCACTCTACACTGAGACCGTATCAAACACTCACTCTCCACTGAGACCGTATCAAACATTCACTCTACACTGAAACCATATCAAACACTCGCTCTACACTGAGACCGTATCAAACACTCATTCTCCACTGAGACCGTGTCAAACATTCACTCTACACTGAAACCATATCAAACACTCGCTCTACACTGAGACCGTATCAAACACTCGCTCTACACTGAGACCGTATCAAACACTCACTCTACATTGAGACCGTATCAAACACTCACTCTACATTGAGACAGTATCAAACACTCACTCTACACTGAGACCGTATCAAACACTCACTCTACACTGAAACCATATCAAACACTCACTCTCCACTGAGACCGTATCAAACACTCACTCTCCACTGAGACCGTATCAAACATTCGCTCGACACTGAGACCGAATCAAACATTCACTCTACACTGAGACCGTATCAAACACTCACTCGACACTGAGACCGTATCAAACATTCATTCTACACTGAGACCGTATCAAACACTCACTCTACACTGAGACCGTATCAAACAGTCACTCTACACTGAGACCGTATCAAACACTCACTCTACACTGAGACCGTATCAAACACTCATTCTCCACTGAGACTGTATCAAACACTCACTCTACACTGAGACCGTATCAAACACTCATTCTCCACTGAGACCGTGTCAAACATTCACTCGACATTGAGACTGTATCAAACACTCACTCTACACTGAAACCATATCAAACACTCATTCTCCACTGAGACCGTATCAAACACTCGCTCTACACTGAGACCGTATCAAACACTCACTCTACACTGAGACAGTATCAAACACTCACTCTACACTGAGACCGTATCAAACACTCACTCTACACTGAGACCTTATCAAACACTCGCTCTACACTGAGACCGTATCAAACACTCACTCTACACTGAAACCATATCAAACACTCACTCTACACTGAGACCTTATCAAACACTCGCTCTACACTGAGACCGTATCAAACACTCACTCTACACTGAAACCATATCAAACACTCACTCCACACTGAGACTGTATCAACACTCACTCTACACTGAGACCGTATCAAACACTCGCTCTACACTGAGATCGTATCAAACACTCACTCTACACTGAGACCGAATCAAACTCTCACTCTACACTGAGACCGTATCAAACACTCGCTCTACACTGAGACCGTATCAAACACTCGCTCTACACTGAGACCGTATCAAACATTCACTCTACACTGAGACTGTATCAAACATTCACTCTACACTGAGACTGTATCAAACACTCACTCTACATTGAGACCGTATCAAACACTCTCTCTACACTGAGACCGTATCAAACACTCGCTCGACACTGAGACCGTATCAAACACTCACTCTACACTGAGACCGAATCAAACACTCGCTCTACACTGAGACCGTATCAAACATTCACTCTACACTGAGACCGTATCAAACACTCACTCCACACTGAGACCGTATCAAACACTCGCTCTACACTGAGACTGTATCAAACATTCACTCTACACTGAGACCGTATCAAACATTCGCTCTACACTGAGACCGTATCAAACACTCGCTCTACACTGAGACTGTATCAAACATTCACTCTACACTGAGACCGTATCAAACACTCGCTCTACACTGAGACTGTATCAAACACTCGCTCTACACTGAGACTGTATCAAACACTCACTCTACACTGAGACCGTATCAAACATTCACTCTACACTGAGACTGTATCAAACACTCGCTCTACACTGAGACTGTATCAAACACTCACTCTACACTGAGACCGTATCAAACACTCGCTCTACACTGAGACCGTATCAAACACTCGCTCTACACTGAGACTGTATCAAACACTCACTCTACACTGAGACCGTATCAATCATTCGCTCTACACTGAGACCGTATCAAACACTCACTCTACACTGAGACCGTATCGAACACTCACTCGACATTGAGACCGTATCAAACACTCACTCTACACTGAGACCGTATCAAACACTCACTCTACACTGAGACTGTATCAAACACTCACTCTACACTGAGACCGTATCAAACATTCGCTCTACACTGAGACTGTATCAAACACTCACTCTACACTGAGACCGTATCAAACACTCGCTCTACACTGAGACCGTATCAAACACTCATTCTCCACTGAGACCGTATCAAACACTCACTCTACACTGAGACCGTATCAAACACTCGCTCTACACTGAGACCTTATCAAACATTCGCTCTACACTGAGACCGTATCAAACACTCACTCTACACTGAGACCGTATCAAAGATTCGCTCTACACTGAGACTGTATCAAACACTCACTCTACACTGAGACCGTATCAAACACTCGCTCTACACTGAGACCGTATCAAACACTCACTCTACACTGAGACCGTATCAAACATTCGCTCTACACTGAGACCGTATCAAAGATTCGCTCTACACTGAGACTGTATCAAACACTCACTCTACACTGAGACCGTATCAAACACTCGCTCTCCACTGAGACCGTATCAAACACTCACTCTACACTGAGACCGTATCAAACATTCGCTCTACACTGAGACCGTATCAAAGATTCGCTCTACACTGAGACTGTATCAAACACTCACTCTACACTGAGACCGTATCAAACACTCGCTCTACACTGAGACCGTATCAAACACTCATTCTCCACTGAGACCGTATCAAACACTCACTCTACACTGAGACCGTATCAAACACTCGCTCTACACTGAGACCTTATCAAACATTCGCTCTACACTGAGACCGTATCAAACACTCACTCTACACTGAGACCGTATCAAAGATTCGCTCTACACTGAGACTGTATCAAACACTCACTCTACACTGAGACCGTATCAAACACTCGCTCTACACTGAGACCGTATCAAACACTCACTCTACACTGAGACCGTATCGAACACTCACTGTACACTGAGACTGTATCAAACATTCACTCTACACTGAGACCGTATCAAACACTCACTCTACACTGAGACCGTATCAAACACTCACTCTACACTGAGACCATATCAAACACTCACTGTACACTGAGACTGTATCAAACACTCGCTCTACACTGAGACCGTATCAAACACTCACTCTACACTGAGACCGTAACAAACACTTGCTCTACACTGAGACGGTATCAAACACTCACTCTACACTGAGACCATATCAAACACTCACTGTACACTGAGACTGTATCAAACACTCGCTCTACACTGAGACCATATCAAACATTCACTCTACACTGAGACCGTATCAAACACTCACACTACACTGAGACCGTAACAAACACTTGCTCTACACTGAGACCGTATCAAACACTCACTCTACACTGAGACCATATCAAAACACTCACTGTACACTGAGACTGTATCAAACACTCGCTCTACACTGAGACTGTATCAAACACTCAATCTACACTGAGACCGTATCAAACACTCGCTCTACACTGAGACCGTATCAAACATTCACTCTACACTGAAACTATATCAAACACTCACTCTACACTGAGACCATATCAAACACTCACTCTACACTGAGACCGTATCAAACATTCGCTCTACACTGAGACCATATCAAACACTCACTCTACACTGAGACCATATCAAACACTCACTCTCCACTGAGACCGAATCAAACATTCGCTCTACACTGAGACCGTATCAAACATTCACTCTACACTGAGACCGTATCAAACATTCGCTCTACACTGAGACCGTATCAAACACTCACTCTACACTGAGACCGTATCAAACACTCACTCTACATTGAGACCGTATCAAACACTCTCTCTACACTGAGACCGTATCAAACACTCACTCTACACTGAGACCGTATCAAACACTCACTGTACACTGAGACCGTATCAAACACTCACTCTACACTGAGACCGTATCAAACACTCTCTCTACACTGAGACCGTATCAAACACTCACTCTACACTGAGACCGTATCAAACATTCACTCTACACTCAGACCGTATCAAACACTCACTCTACACTTAGACCGTATCAAACATTTACTCTACACTGAAACCGTATCAAACACTCACTCTACACTGAGACCATATCAAACACTCACTCTACACTGAGACCGTATCAAACATTCACTCTACACTGAGACCGTATCAAACACTCAGTCTACACTGAGACCATATCAAACACTCGCTCTACACTGAGGCTGTATCAAACATTCACTCTACATTGAAACTGCATCAAACACTCACTCTACACTGAGACCGTATCAAACACTCACTCTACACTGAGACCGTATCAAACACTCACTCTACACTGAGACCGTATCAAACATTTGCTCTACACTGAGACCGTATCAAACACTCACTCTACACTGAGACCGTATCAAAAATTCACTCTACATTGAGACTGTCTCAAACACTCACTCTACACTGAGACCGTATCAAACCCTCACTCTACACTGAGACCGTATCAAACACTCACTCTACACTGAGACCGAATCAAACATTCACTCTACACTGAGACCGTATCAAACACTCACTCTACACTGAGACCGTATCAAACACTCGCTCTACACTGAGACCGTATCAAACACTCACTCTACATTGAGACCGTATCAAACACTCGCTCTACACTGAGACGGTATCAAACACTCATTCTACACTGAGACCGTATCAAACACTCACTCTACACTGAGACTGTATCAAACATTCGCTCTACACTGAGACCGTATCAAACACTCACTCTACACTGAGACCGTATCAAACACTCATTCTACACTGAGACCGTATCAAACCCTCACTCTACACTGAGACCGTATCAAACACTCTCTCTACACTGAGACCGTATCAAACATTCACTCTACACTGAGACCGTATCAAACATTCGCTCTACACTGAGACCGTATCAAACACTCGCTCTACACTGAGACCGTATCAAACATTCACTCTACACTGAGACCGTATCAAACATTCGCTCTACACTGAGACCGTATCAAACACTCGCTCTACACTGAGACCGTATCAAACATTCGCTCGACACTAAGACCGTATCAAACATTCACTCTACACTGAGACCGTATCAAACACTCACTCTACACTGAGACCGTATCAAACACTCACACTACACTGAGACCGTATCAAACATTCACTCTACACTGAGACCGAATCAAACATTCGCTCGACACTAAGACCGTATCAAACACTCACTCTACACTGAGACCGTATCAAACATTCACTCTACACTGAGACCGTATCAAACACTCGCTCTACACTGAGACCGTATCAAACACTCGCTCTACACTGAGACCGTATCAAACACTCTCTCTACACTGAGACCGTATCAAACACTCACTCTACACTGAGACTGTATCAAACACTCACTCTACACTGAGACGGTATCAAACATTCACTATACACTGAGACCGTATCAAACACTCACTCTACACTGAGACTGTATCAAACACTCACTCTACACTGAGACGGTATCAAACATTCACTATACACTGAGACCGTATCAAACACTCACTCTACACTGAGACCGATTCAAACACTCACTCTACACTGAGACCGTATCAAACACTCACTCTACACTGAGACCGTATCAACACTCACTCTACACTGAGACTGTATCAAACACTCGCTCTACACTGAGACCGTATCAAACACTCACTCCACACTGAGACCGTATCAAACCCTCACTCTACACTGAGACCGTATCAAACACTCACTCTACACTGAGACTGTATCAAACATTCACTCTACACTGAGACCGTGTCAAACACTCACTCTACACTGAGACCGTATCAAACACTCACTCTACACTTAGACCGTATCAAACATTTACTCTACACTGAAACCGTATCAAACACTCACTCTACACTGAGACCATATCAAACACTCACTCTACACTGAGACCGTATCAAACACTCAATCTACACTGAGACCATATCAAACACTCGCTCTACACTGAGACTGTATCAAACATTCACTCTACATTGAAACTGCATCAAACACTCACTCTACACTGAGACCGTATCAAACACTCACTCTACACTGAGACCGTATCAAACACTCACTCTACACTGAGACCGTATCAAACACTCACTCTACACTGAGACCGTATCAAACATTTGCTCTACACTGAGACCGTATCAAACACTCACTCTACATTGAGACTGTCTCAAACACTCACTCTACACTGAGACCGTATCAAACACTCACTCTACACGGAGACCGTATCAAACACTCACTCTACACTGAGACCGTATCAAACACTCACTCTACACTGAGACTGTATCAAACACTCGCTCTACACTGAGACGGTATCAAACATTCACTATACACTGACACCGTATCAAACACTCACTCTACACTGAGACCGTATCAAACATTCACTCTACACTGAGATGGTATCAAACACTCACTCTACACTGAGACCGTATCAAACACTCTCTCTACACTGAGACCGTATCAAACACTCACTCTACACTGAGACTGTATCAAACACTCACTCTACACTGAGACGGTATCAAACATTCACTATACACTGAGACCGTATCAAACACTCACTCTACACTGAGACTGTATCAAACACTCACTCTACACTGAGACGGTATCAAACATTCACTATACACTGAGACCGTATCAAACACTCACTCTACACTGAGACCGTATCAAACACTCACTCTACACTGAGACCGTATCAAACACTCACTCTACACTGAGACCGTATCAAACACTCACTCTACACTGAGACTGTATCAAACACTCGCTCTACACTGAGACGGTATCAAACATTCACTCTACACTGAGACCGTATCAAACACTCACTCTACACTGAGACTATAGCAAACACTCAATCTACACTGAGACCGTATCAAACACTCACTCTACACTGAGACTATAGCAAACACTCAATCTACACTGAGACCGTATCAAACATTCACTATACACTGAGACCGTATCAAACACGGAACATGTCTTACGGAACTATAGAATCCCTATAGAGCAGAAGAAAGGCCATTTGTCCCATCGAGTCTGCACCTACCCTCCGAAAGAGGACCCTACCTAGATCCATTCCCCCACCCTATACCTGTTACCCCACCTAACGTGCACATCTTTGGCAACTAAGGGGAAATTTAGCACAGTCAATCCATCTATCCTGCATATTTTTGGACTGTAGGAGGAAAACCGGAGAACTGGGAGGAAGCCCATGCAGGCATGGGGAGAACGTGCAAACTCCACACAGATGAGGCTGGAATCGGACCAGAGACCCTGGCGCTGTGAGTCAACAGTGCTAACCACCGTGCCATCATGTCATCTCCGATTACAATTGTTTCTGAACATTTGCCCTTGCACTTCCATGAACTCACACTTTTGTCTTCATTGTCGAATCTATCACTGTGTTTTTCTAATTGACGTGTCAGGAGATTCATTTCAGTAACGCAAACAGCGATCCCCTCACCTGCCACTCCTCCATCTACTTCCCTGATGATCCAACTGTGACTTGGAATGTTACCTCCAAGGAGACGGCAAGGTAGCACAGTGGTCAGCACTGCTGCCTCACAGCTCCAGGATCCTGGGTTCAATTCCGGCCTCGGGTGACTGTCTTTGTGGAGCTTGCACTTTCTCCCCGTGTCTGCGTGTGTTTCCTCCGGATGCTCCGGTTTCCTCCCACAGTCCAAAGATGTGCAGATTAGGTTGATTGGCCATGATAAATTGCCCCTTAGTTTCCAAACGTTTAGGTGGGGTTACTGAATTACGGGGAGAGGATGGAGGCGTAGTATGCTCTTTCCATGGGCTGGTGCAGACCTGATGGGCCGAATGGCCTCCTTCTGCACTGTAAATTCTATGATTCTATGAGATGGATAGCCTTAAATGTCATACAAGAGTGACATGCAAGTTAGCCTCTGAATGAAGAATTCAGTGTTCTGGACATGCTGTGAAGTTATTTTCAAACAAACTAGTTACCTCCGTAACATTTAAATCAAATCCGGTCTACATGCGATTCTTACCATCACCGGGATCAATGATCTCAACTGTTGCAACTTCTGGGAACTCCAAAGCAGCCATGACAGGGTCTGATAGAACAATCTGGAATGTTTCGGAAGTCTCATATTCTTTGTCAGCAAGTATCTTTACTCTCCAGGTAGCAGTCGATTGGCCTGGGTTGAACTGGACCTGTTTTTGGGACTTCCCTTTGAAATCTTTATCCTTTTCTGCATTGCCGTCCTTGGTGGCAATACCTAGAAGAAAAGAAGGAAATTACACCGATGCTGTTCTTTATTAAATGGCTCTGATTTCAATAAAATTTTAGCTTTTATATCCTGAAGAAGTCAAGTTCTAAAACTTAAGCATTTACACAGAACCTACAGTGCAGAAGGAGACCATTCGGCCCATCGAGTCTGCACCAACTCATTTAAGCCCTCACTTCCACCCTATCCCCGTAACGAATAAACCCTCCTAACCTTTTTGGTCACTAAGGGTAATTTATCATGGCCAATCCACCTAACCTCCACGTCTTTGGACTGTGGGAGGAAACCGGAGCACCCGGAAGAAACCCACACAGTTATGGGGAGAACATGCAGACTCCGCACAGACAGTGACCCAGCGGGGAATCGAACCTGGGACCCTGGCGCAGTGAAGCCACAGTGCTATCCACTTCTGCTACCGTGCTGCCCATTTGAACTTGTCACGATGTTTATAATCACCATGAGGCAAAGGTGGGTGACCCACTCCACCAAACTCCTCCCCGGGTACAACAACATAATTTAAGGCCACTCTCTCCCTCCTCACCTTCATTCCTCAGCCTCTGGCCAATCCACCTGAGTATTACCAAATTATGCACCGTGTTCCCATTTGTGTGAGGGTGGAGAACAGGGTAGTGACTATTTATATTGTTTAGAGATGTTTGCTTTACTCGGTGCACACACTCCTAGTGATATAAACTGTTGGCTTGGTAATTCAGGAAGAAAAATGAGAAGTTGTTATCTAAAACCACTTGAGGCTGGATTCTTCCGCCTTGCCTGTCGCAAGATCGGCATGGGCGGGACGCGGACCATGTAAAGGTCCGTTGGCATCAGGCGGGAATTACCGGTTGCCGGGTGGGCATGGCTGGAGAATCTCACCCTTGGTTAAAGAAGGCGCACTAGAAAACACGCACAATTTACCGAAGTTGGCTCAAACAGAAACATGCCTTGTGTTTGTTATCACTAATATTAATAATAACCATATAATAATTATTTCATAATAATATTATAGTGTAATATAATATATATAGTATATATAATATATGATACATATAATAATAATTCATCAAGGCCCGCCTTCTCAACCTTGTCCCTCGCCTGAGGTGTTGTGACCTCAGGTTAAACCACCACCAGTCAGTTCTCCTCAATGATTTACTCCTGTACATTTCGGACCCTGTGGAGGGGATGGGGGAGGTTCTGCAGATCCTGAGGGATTTTGGTAGTTTTTCAGGGTACAAACTGAACATGGGAAAGAGCGAGTTGTTTGTGATCCAGGCCAAGGAGCAGGAGGAGAGACTGAAAGAGCTGCCGCTCAGGATGGTAGACAAAAGTTTTTGTTACCTGGGTATACAGGTGGCCAGGAAATGGGATACCCTGCACAGGCTCAACCTGACCCGGTTGGTGGAGCAAATGGAAGGGGACTTTAAAAGGTAGGACATGCTCCCGCTGTTACTGGCAGGGAGGGTGCAGATCATGAAAATGACTGTCATAGAACATTACAGCGCAGTACGGGCCCTTGGACCCTCGATGTTGCGCCGACCTGTGAAACCATCTGAAGCCTATCTGACCTACACTTTTCCATTTTCATCCATATGTCTATCTAGTGACCACTTAAATGCTCTTAAAGTTAGCGAGTCTACTACTGTTGCAGGCAGGGCATTCCACACCCCTACTACTCTCTGAGTAAAGAAACTGCCTCTGACATCTGTCCTATATCTACTACCCTCAATTTAAAGCTATGTCCCCTCGTGTTGGTCATCACCATCCGAGGAAAGAGACTCTCACTGACCACCCTATCTAACCCTCTGACTATCTTATATGTCTCTATTAAGTCACCTCTCAGCCTTCTCCTCTCTAACAAAAACAACCTCAAGTCCCTGAGCCTTTCCTCGTAAGACCTTCCCTCCATACCAGGCAACATCCAAGTAAATCTCCTCTGAACCCTTTCCAAAGCTTCCACATCCCTCCTATAATATGGTGACCAGAACTGCACGCAGTACTCCATGTGCGGCTGCACCAGAGTTATGTACAGCTGCAGCATGACCTTGTGGTTCCGAAACTCAATCCCCCTGCTTATAAAGGCTAGCACACCATATGCCTTCTTAACAGCCCTATTAACCTGGGTGGCAACTTTCAGGGATTTATGTACCTGGATGCCGAGATCTCTCTGTTCATCTACACTACCAAGAATCTTGCCATTAGCCCAGTACTCTGCATTCCTGTTACTCCTTCCAAAGTGAACCACCTCACACTTTTCCGCATTAAACTCCATTTACCACCTCTCAGCCCAGCTCTGCAGCTTATCTATGTCCCTCTGCATCCTATAACATCCTTCAGCACTATCCACAACTCCACCGACCTTCGTGTCATCTGCAAATTTACTAATCCATCCTTCTACACCCTCTTCCAGGTCATTTATAAAAATGACAAACAGCAGTGGCCCCAAAACAGATCCTTGCGGTACACCACTAGTAACTGAACTCCAGGATGAACATTTGCCATCAACCACCACCCTGTCTTCTTTCAGCTAGCCAATTACTGATCCAAACCGCTAAATCACCTTCAAACCCATACTTCCTTATTTTCTGCAATAGCCTACCGTGTGGAACCTTATCAAACGCCTTACTGAAATCCATATACACCACATCAACCGCTTTACCCTCATCCACCTGTTTGGTCACCTTCTGAAAAAACTCAATAAGGTGAAGTGAAAAGTGGAAAAGTGAAAATCGCTTATTGTCACGAGTAGGCTTCAATGAAGTTACTGTGAAAAGCCCCTAGTCGCCACATTCCAGCGCCTGTTCGGGGAGCCTGAGTATTCTCCTCGACAACATTTTCTTTCTCCAGTGTAAACACTGATGAAAAATATCCATTTAACGCTTCCCCTATCTCCTCTGATTCCACACACAACTTTCCACTACTATCCTTGATTGGCCCTAATCTTACTCTAGTCATTCTTTTGTTCCTGATATACCTATAGAAAGCCTTAGGGTTTTCCTTGATCCTATCCACCAACGACTTTTTGTGTCCTCTCTTCGTTCTTCTTAACTCTCCCTTTAGGTCCTTCCTGGCTAACTTGTAACTCTCAAGTGCCCTAACTGAGCCTTCATGTCTCATCCTAACATAAGCCTTCTTCCTCTTGACAAGTGCTTCAACTTCCTTAGTAAACCACGGTTCCCTTGCTCGACAACTTCCTCCCTGCCTGACAGGTACATACTTATCAAGGACACGCAGTAGCTGTTCCTTGAAGAAGCTCCACATTTCGATTGTACCCATCCCCTGCAGTTTCCTTCCCCATCCTATACATCTTAAATCTTGCCAAATAGCATCATAATTGCCTTTCCCCCAGCTATAATTCTTGCCTTGCGGTATATACCTAGCCCTGCCCATTGCTAAAGTAAACATAACCGAATTGTGATCACTCTCACCCAAGTGCTCACCTACATCTAAATCTAACACCTGGTCGGGTTCATTACCCAGTACCAAATCCAATGTGGCCTCGCCCCTTGTTGGCCTGTCTACATACTGTGTCAGAAAACCCTCCTGCCCACACTGCACAAAAACTGACCCATCTATAGAACTCGAACTATAGTATTTCCAGTCAATATTTGGAAAGTTAAAGTCCCCCACAACAACTACCCTGTTACTCTCGCTCCTGTCGAGAATCATCTTTGCAATCCTTTCCTCTACATCTCTGGAACTATTCGGAGGTCTATAGACAACTCCCAACAGGGTGACCTCTCCTCTCTTGTTCCTAACCTCGGCCCATACTACCTCAGTAGACGAGTCCTCAAACGTCCTCCCCAGATTTTTGTTTGTCTTTCAGTGCCTCCCCACCTTCATCCCTAAGGCCTTTTTTAAGCGGATGAGTAGGATCATTACGGGCTTTGTGTAGGCGAATAAGACCATGATTAGGAAGTGGGCGATGGGGGGGACGCCATGGGGGCAGCTGGAGGCGGCGTCATGTAAAGATACCAGTCTGGGAGCTTTGATAACGGCTCCAGCGCCGTTCTCGCCAACCCGTTACTCCACAAGTCCGGTGGTGGTGGCGACACTGCAGATCTGGGGACAGTGGAGCAGGTACAAGAAGGTGGAGGGAGCGTCGGTCTGGACCCCGATATGCAACAACCACAGGTTTGTCCTGGGTAGGATGGATGGTGGGTTCCAGAGCTGGCAGAGGGCAGGCATCAGAAGGATGGGAGATCTGTTCTTAGACGGAAGCTTTCCCAGTTTGAAGGCGCTAGAAGACAAATTTAATCTGCCGCCAGGAAATGCCTTTAAATATCTGCAAGTACGAGCCTTCCTGAAAAATCAGGTAGCTGCCGCCACTGAGGATACAGGACAGGGTGGTCTCCGGCAAGTGGGTGGGGGAGAGGAGGGTGTCGATATCTACCAGGAACTACAGGAGGCAGAGGAAACCCCGGTGGAGGAGCTCAAGGGCAAGTGGGAGGAGGAGCTGGGTGAGGAGTTGGAAGCGGGTCTGTGGGCAGAGGTCCTGGGCAGGGTTAATTCCTCCTCATCATGTGCCAGGCTCAGTCTAATTCAATTTAAGGTGGTCCATCGGGCACACATGACGGCAGCGAGAATGAGCTAGTTTTTGGGGTAGAAGACAGGTGTGTGAGGTGCAAGGGCAGCCCTGCAAACCATGTCCACATGATTTGGGCATGCCTGGAGCTTAGAGAGTTCTGGCAAGGGTTCGCGAGGGCAATGTCCAAGGTGCTTAACCATGGGTGGTGCCGAGTCCAGAGATAGCGATCTTTGGAGTGTCAGAAGACCCGGGAGTTCAGGGGGCGAAAGAGGCTGACGTCTTGGCCTTTGCCTCCCTAGTAGCCCGTAAACGGATTTTATTAATGTGGAGGGACTCGAAGCCCCCAAGTGTAGAGACTTGGGTTAACGACATGGTTTCTCAGCCTCGAGAAAATAAAATTTGCCTTAAGAGGGTCTACGCTAGGGTTCTTTCGGAGGTGGCAGCCGTTCGTCGACTTTCTCTGGGAAAATTAAAATGAGGGGGGAGGTGAGTGCTTCATTGGGATGGTGTGGGAAGATTGGGTAACGTGGGGTTATGTCTATTTAATTGTCATTGTATATTCTCTTTTTGCACTATGTTAATGTTCACTCTAGTTTGTTTTGTTATAATGGTTACTACTGTTTTATTACAAAATATTCTGCAAAACCTGGGTTGCTGGCATTGCTGCCTACAGCGCTGAGGACCTGGGTTCGAATCCCGGCCCTGGGTCACCGACCGTGTGGAGTTTGCACATTCTCCCCCTGTCTGCATGGGTTTCACCCCCACAACCATTAGATGTGCAAGTTAGGTGGATTGGCCAAGCTAAATTACCCCTTAATTGGAAAAAAAATAATTGGGTACTCTAAATTTTTGTTTAAATAATCTTTCCCGACGGCAGACTATCTGATAATGGAATTGAAAAAGTCCTATGTTTCAAAGTTAAAAAGACTTTCCTTCAATCCTTCATCCTGGTAATTCTGTTTTATTTTCTCTGGCAGCCGACATATTACAAAATGTGCCAAATATGAGCACTAATGTTTTTCTTTTGGGAATGTTCTTAAAGTGCAATTAAATTCTTTCTTCATACAAAGAAACATCAGAATGACTAATTGGGGCACTCACAGTGGGAGGCAAAGTGGTGGTCGCTATTGAGTGAGCTTTTCAGTACGAGTATTTATATCTTGTTTTGAATTGTAACACTATCCTGCTATTGTTGTATGTTTTGGACCAGTCACATATCCCAGGTGGAATGCCGATAATCTTTGAGGTTTCTGCTGTGAAGTCGCAGTGATATGGTAATAAATAGAAAGTGGAATGGTTCCCTTCCTTTTCACGTGACTTTGTGGCTTACCAATGAAAGATGTTTCACCCAAGTATCCTCTTCGTTTCAGTGTCACTTCTAGAAAGCGGGAGTCCTCATCCACCAGGTAATATTCTCTCTCCAAGGAAATCCAAGCCCAGTTCAGACGAAATGGGTGATTCTTCAGTTTGTTCCCTCCTGTGGTGATGTGAGTTGAATAAGAAGAGAAAGCAGACTTCAGGCAATCATACTGGAAGACAGGCACATACATGTGCTGCACATTCTGCAGCAGCAGTCAATCTAGCAACACACAGTAGTACCTTTTACAATCAGGATAAACTACAAGCAGGGACGCAACATCATTTATTTCGTGCTCAAACATCTTTTTTTTAAACAATTATCTCAGCATCTACTTTGTGGAGAGCTCACTGAGTCATTTCTCTACACGTTGATTGGAGTGCTGTGATATTTCACCGCACTGTCTGAAGGTGCACATTTCTATTGCAACAGAACAACTTGCGCATATAAAACTTTTAGTGTCAACAAAACATCTTACGCTGTTTCACAGTGGTGTAAGGCAAGAAAATGAAGAAGGTGTTAGATGGGGTAATGAAACGCTTGGTCAAAGAAGTGAATTTTAAGGAGGATCTTAAAAGAGGAGAGGTTGGAGAATCATAGATCATAAAATTTACAGTGCAGAAGGAGGCCATTTGGCCCAACGAGTCTGCACCGGCTCTTGGGAAGAGCACCCTACCCAAGCCCACACCTCCACCCCATCTCTGTAACCCAGCAACCCCATCTAACCTAAGGGCAATTTATCATGGCCAATCCACCTACCCTGCATATCTTTGGACTGTGGGAGGAAACTGGAGCACCCGGAGGAAACCCACACAGACATGGGGAGAATGTGCAGACTCCGACCAGTGGCCCAAGCCGGGAATCGAACCTGGGACCCTGGCGCTGTGAAGACATAGTGCTAACCACTGCACTACCGTGCTGCCCCAAGACGTACTATTGGAAGGAACGGACACAAGACACAGGACAGGACTAGTGTCATTGAATCTGGAGGCAATTATAACAGAGATACGTTTTAACCTCGTGTTAAGAACAATGTAACTTTAAGTTTAATTTATATTTATATCTGTGTGCTAAGAAAGGTGTGATGGAACCATCAATTCACCAGACACGTGTTTCCGATATGAATCTAGGCTTTAATCGATTTACTTCAGAGCCAGCCTGTTACCCGTTGATGAACTCTTACTTAACTCAGGCTGACTCTGGACAAGGGTATTTATACAGCAGCACTAGGGGGAGGAGTCATGGGCGGAGCCAAGGGTGGAGCCGAGTACAAATTCCTGAGTACTCCCAGAGCTATTCCCCCTAGTGGTAGGATAGCACTACTGCGCTTACAAAGACCATGTGAGTTATCATATGTATATATATACATATATATATTACATTCACCACAAGGTGCAACATGGTTTCAGTTTCATTTAGCTTTTTTTGTAAGTTTGGTGCCAGAAAGCCTGGTGGGCCTCCTGGCAAAAAAGTCGGTTTTCTGGATTTGGTTACATACATGCATTTTAATGAGGTTTTACAACCCTTGAAATGAAGAGATGGGTTACAAGGTGATTTAGGGAAACAGCACCAAGTAGAAAAAGATGTGCTGTTGCTTAGTGATAGGGGTCCAGTGACACACAGGTACAGGAAGTTCAGGGTGTGTATGTCAGAGTGAAGGTAGGAGTTCAGAGCTCTCTGATAGAAAAAATACTGCAAAGGTACTGAGGACTGAATTTAGGGACTGATTTTAGGGAACTCATGTGTTTGCTCTGCTATTGAAGTAATTGTAAATTTCGAGTGTGGTCTTGGGTGTCGGAGAGATATCAGTTGTGGGAAAAGCATCGCGTGAATGCTCAAATCTGTGGGAGGAAAACCGTTTGCCGCAAGGCCAGCCCAAGCAAGAAGCCTTGGTGTTAAGATAGTGGTAAATCTTCACTGGTTTTGTATGTTTGTAAGGGTATTGCTGGGATAAAAGGAAAGGTGTGCATTTCAATCACTTTCTTGCATTAGTATTGAGATTTTTCCAACCTTTTTGTCCAGCGTAAATAGTTTTTTCCCCCCTTGTTCACTAAATGTTTTACTTTTTATGTCAAATGTTCATCAGGAAACTCCTATGAATGTGTTCAGTGCCTTTCCATCACAGTTTCTAAACAGAAACAAAGTTAGGCTCTATTAAGCCAGGTTTCACTTTTTGATTTGTCTCATCCAATATTAACTTCAGCTGGAATTGTAGCACGAGCATACATCCAATAATTGTGTACAAAAAAACAGCAGATCCTGCTTGGTTGAATGAAAATAGCCTCTGGTGATATTTGATACGCAACACCATCAGAGAATGAGTTATCAGATATACTTTGAAATAATAACTATATTCGAATGGATTCTCCAGTCAATCTTTGTGAAGGACCCCACTCAATTCATTGACCTCTGTTTCTTATTCAGGTGCCAAACTATACTGTGCCAAAATTTTATGTTTCTATTTCAAGTTAACTACTGCCAGATCATCTTTTGTTATATCAGTTGCCTTTATAGTAACATAAAAGCAAAATACTGTGGATGCTGGAGAAATCGAAATAACAACAAAGGGTTGGAAAAACTCAGCAGGTCTGGCAGCATCTGTGGAGAGAGAAAGAGTTCACATCTCAAGTCCAATAGGACTCTTGTTCAAAACAAACGACCTTTATAGTATTCCTAGCAGCTGTTGGATCATTCCCCCCTTTTCCAGTATTTATATTATTGTCTCCTCTGTGCTTTTGAATAGTCATTGGTGCAGAAGAAAAACAATTGAAGAATTTGTCCTTTGAGACCATAATATTCAGACATTTGTTTCACAAGTGAAAGATCATTCATTGTAGATTATTGATTGCAGCTAGTATAATTTTTTTTTTTAAATTTAGAGTACCCAATTCTTTTTTTTTCAATTCAGGGGCAATTTAGCCTGGCCAATCCATCTACCCTGCACATCTTTGGTTGTGGAGGCGAAACCCATGCAAACACGGGGAGAATGTGCAAACTCCACACGGACAGTGACCCAGAGCTGGGATCGAACCTGGGACCTCGGCGCCGTGAGGCAGCAGGGCTAACCCACTGCGCCACCATGCAGCCCTTCATGGCATGATTTCAAGACATTGAATAAATAACACAGCATTTAATAAATATGTCAACATTCTTAGTATAAAGAATTAGAATTAGAATTTACAGTGCAGAAGGAGGCCATTCGGCCCATCGAGTCTGCACCGGCTCCTGGAAAGAGTGCTCCGGTTTCCTCCCACAGTCCAAAGATGTGCAAGTTAGGTGGATTGGACATGATAAATTGCCCTTAGTGTCCAAAATTGCCCTTAGTGTTTGGTGGGGTTACTGGGTTATGGGGATAGTGTGGAGGTGATGGCCTTGGGTGGGGTGCTCGGAGGAAACCCACGCACGCACGGGGAGGATGTGCAGGCTCCGCACAGACAGTGACCCAAGCCGGAATTGAACCTGGGACCCTGGAGCTGTGAAGCGATTGTGCTATATAAAGGTTCTACATGCTTGGATGGTTCACATAAATGTTTTTCAGAAATGTCTGAAATACTGTGAATTACTTTGAAAGCACGCACAGTTATGTAGACAGAGGCAGTAGTCAATCAGTGCACAGCAAGATTCCAAAACAGTAATAAAATGAATGTCAATCTGGATTTGGTGGTGACGATTGGCCACGCTAAATTGCCCCTTAATTGGAAAAAATGAATTGGGTCCTCTTTAAAAAAAAAGAAATGCCATGTGACATCAGCAATGAACAATGGCAACACATTTGCATTGAATTCTTCTGTCCATAATTTTAACAAAGGTGTTAACATGTTTACAATATAATCAGGAGCGCTTTTCAATAAAATCTCAATAACCAGCTCTATTTTGAATTTTTTCCCCGCCATGATTTAGAATTTGACTTTGGCCAGAGCAGCTTTAAGTTTTCGATAAAATAATCTCAGTCACATTTTCTTGCTTCTCATGCCCGTTTTTGATCAGGTGGACTGGAAGTAATATTGCTGCAAAATAGGTCAGTAAATGTCATAATCACATTCTGACAACCTAACATTATGTGGCCTTTCCCAAAGGCCGGCTTGAAGCAGTCTGACCATCAAAGGCTGCTAAGCCTCGCAACAGTGGGCATGGAGGCAAAGGCGAGGGCTGGTAATGACCTGACCTCGTGAGGAATCTGTTAGAGGAAGTGAAGTGAGAAACGCTGCAAAATGAGCTATTCTACTGTTTTTCTAGTTTCACTGTGCTTGACGTGTGCTTTTAACCCAGCCACTGATGCACTACATAAACAGCCAACATTTCTTTAAGATAAACATCTGCTCAACTGTGCCATGCTTGCCCCCGTTACAAATGTCTTCAAATGCATTTGCTGCACTTTTATTGTAATACGAAGCCCCAATATTGGGGCACTTCAAAAAGAAAAGCTGCTGCCTTTTCCAGACCTAACAGTCTCATTCATGTGGCACAAAACTCAATAATTTTGGCTTGAAGATAAGCAAATTCTAACTCACTTCATAGATCATAGAATTTACAGTGTAGAAGGAGGCAATTCGGCCATTCGAGTCTGCACCAGCACATGGAAAGATCACCCTACCTAAACCCACATCTCCACTCTATCCCCGTAACCCAGTAGCCCCATCTAACCTTTTTGGACGCTAAGGGTAATTTATCATGGCCAATCCACCAAACCTGCACATCTTTGGACTGTGGGAGGAAACCAGAGCACCTGGATGAAACCCACGCAGACACGGGGAGAACGTGCAGACTCCGCACAGACAGTGACCTAAGCCGGGAATCGAACCTAGGACCCTGGAACTGTGAAGTAACACGATTTTGGCGCTGAGGTTCGGAGAATCCAGCCTTGGGACCAGCGCCCCTGAAGGTCGGGTGGGGGGATCGATCACTGGGGGGGCCTCATGAATGGCCAGGGGAGCAATCGGGTGGCACGGATCCGGGGGCATGCACGATCTCGGGGAGGGGGGCTATATTTTTGATGATGATGCGGGTCCGCCATTTCGCACAGCACAGCCGCCGCAGGCTGCTGCCATGCGCATGTGCAGACTCCCGATCGAAAGTGCAGCCATATCCGCAGCCAGAGCTGCGAGAAGCACTCTGGGGCCCTGTCAGCCCCCTGTAGGTAAGAGAATCGCTCAGGACTTTCTTGAGGAAAATCCAGAGTGAAACGGCAGTGTTTCCACGCTGGCATGAGGACGTAGCCCCATTTTTGGAGAATCCAGCCCAGGGTCTTGGCAAAGCTCAGTTCATGTGGGAGGGAAGGCTTCCAAACCTCTGTCTATCTTCAGACAGCTGTCTCCATGGAGGAAGAGGCCTTACAATCCAACTTATCACCGATGGCCATATCCTGCTTTCTAAAACTAACAATACTTGACATGGTTGATGTCAGCCTGGGCACACTGCTTGAGAGATCTAAAGCTCCTGTGTGTGTGTGTCACCCGCCTCCCTTCAGTAAGGATCAGTAACAATTCAAATACATCTCAGCAAGAGAAAAGCCACTCTTGTCTAGCAAAAGAGTAGCATGCAAGACAGAATGTGGAGGCTTTTGTATTTTATGTGAGGGACCCACAGGCTGGCTACGGTTCAGCTTTCACAGCAGGAAAGCGATTGGCTTTCAATTAAAGTTGCCACTGTTCTGAATAGGGAAAAGTGGGCCTTGTAAACTCTGCACACATGTCAGGGTGAGTTGTGTTTCACACGCTAATCTTTTGCCTTCAGGGCATAGATTGGATTTTGCTCCACCTCAGAGCAGTTTGATTGTTCTCTATGCAGAGATGCTCCTGCATTGAGTATTCATCATCTAACGTACTACATTATTCCAGGATCCTTATTTTTAAATCGCCAGAATTTGCAATCTCACTTAGAATCATAGAATTTACAGTGCAGAAGGAGGCCACTCAGCCCATCGAGTCTGCACTGGCCCTTGGAAAGAGCACCCCACTCAAGCCCACGTCTCCACCCCATCCCCGTAACCCAGCAATCCCACCCAACTTTTTGGGACACTAAGGGCAATTCAGCGTGGCCAATCCACCTAACCTGCACATCTTTGGACTATGGGAGGAAACCGGAGCACCCGGAGGAAACCCATGCAGAGATGGGGAGAACGTGCAGACTCCGCACAGCCAGTGACCCAAGCTGGGAATCGAACCTGGGACCCTGGAGCTCTGAAGCAACTGTGCTAACCACTATGCTACCGTGCTGCCCTCATTGAAGGTACTAGCTTCAATATAGGCCCCGATTTTAACTCTATTAAAAGGTAAAGGACAAACAACTGGTTAAAATGGGACATCTTTATTGATTTTTTCCTGGGAAATGACCTGAACCTCGTATATGTTAGGTGGCATAGTGGTTGGCACGGTTGTTTCGCGGCTCCAGGGTCCCGGGTTCGGTTCCCGGCTTGGGTCACTGTCTGTGTGGAGTCTGCACGTTCTCCCCGTGTGTGCGTGGGTTTCCTCCGGGTGCTCCGGTTTCCTCCCACAGTCCAGAGATGTGCGGGTTGGGTGGATTGGCTAAGCTGGATTGCCCTTAGTGTCCAAAATTGCCCTTAGTGTTGGGTGGGGCTACTGGGTTATGGGGATAGTGCGGGGGGGGGGGGGGGGGGGGGGGGGGCTTGGGTAGGGTGCTCTTTCCAAGGGCCTGTGCAGACTCGATGGGCCAAATGGCCTCCTTCTGCACTGTACATTCCATGTTATTTATCACCCTGTTCCTGTCAGAAACTCACTGATACCATTTTTACTCTGAAATTCCTTGGTTGTACCTGAATCGATGTATCATCCTGATTTGCACATTTAAACAGCCTTATTCTTGTCTCAGACAGGTGACCTGCTTTCCCATTACGAGGGCCCACCTCAATATCACCTCAGGCCTGAGACTTCCACAACTATAACACCCAATTTTTGTTAATTTAAAACCCTCTCTACTTCCCTAGTTATTTGGTTCATAAGTACACAGGTCCCAGCATGATTCAGATGTAGATTATGCTCTATGATGATGGCTCCAAGTTACCAGATACTCACCAAACAGCCAGCTCCTTTCCCTCAAGTAAAGTAAGAACCAATTTCAAACTCTCAGGTTTGTGCGCAGTTCCTCAGCTGCACTCTTTTACCTACTTACGTTAGATGCTATATCATCACTGTGTGTCACACCTGCTCATGGGTGTTGAGAGGATTTAGTGAACTCCAAATGCAAGGTTTTGTAGTTTACATCCCAACCAATCAATCTCAAAGCTAAAGAATAAAATGGACCGAATGACTTTGTGTGAATCCACAGGAGTCCCAGGGCTAACAATTGAATAATAGCCCGATTGAGGTGATACAGGAGGTTCACAAACTTTGTGCTGCCTGCTCATCGCCATGATTGGGGTGCGCAGCCCAGCATTAAACACACTGTTGATTGGTTACAGACTCAGTAGAAGGCCCAGGTTCATGCATAGCGAGTGCAAGTTAAAGTTAGCCGACACTTCTTCAAGCCAATCTTGAATGGAAAATTGTGACTGCAGCTGTGGTTCAAACTGTTTGGTGGCAGAGTTTCGCAGAAGGAAGAAAGTGAAGCAATGAAGAAACAGGTCAAAAAGAGGCCAGTTTCTCCAATGCAATACTGGAGGTCTTAGTGATGGAGATAGCCGTTTACTCGGAATTCAGGACCGGCGCCGCTCGGGAGTCGCTCGCGCGTGATCTACGCAGCGTGGGTAGGGGGCCATTGACAGAGGCCCCCCTCATGATTCTCCATGCAAAACTGGCTGATTTCCCACCATGATTCCAACCCTGGTAGGGGGCGGGGGGGAAGGAATTGATCACGGCGGGGGGGGCCTCATGGACAGCTAGAGGAGCAATCGGGCAACATGGACCCGCGGGCGCTCGCGATCTCAGGGGGGGGGGCTACATTTTTGTTAACGGTCTGCGGTGCGAGTCCACCATGTCGCACGGTGCGGCCGCTGCCAGCGCATGCGCGGACTCCCGACCGGAAGTGCGGGGCCCCGTATCCGCAGCCAGAGTTGCGAGGAGCACTCCGGGGCCCTGCAAGCCTCCTGCAGGTGGGAGAATCACTCAGGACTTTCTTAAGGAAAGTCCAGAGTGAAACGCCCGTGTAAGGGGACATAACCCCATTTTTGGTGAATCCAGCCCCCGATTTCCGGGTAAATGGCCAATCTCCGCCCCTGCGCCGAACACGATTTTGGTGCAGAGACGCGGAGAATCCAGCCCCCTAAGTTAGAATCATAGAACATAATCATGGGGTTGGATTCCCCCCCCCCCCCCCTCTCGCGCTCCGGTCGCCACAAGAACGGAACTGGCGAGACGCGGACAAGTCCATTGACCTCAGGCAGGATTCTCCAGTCACTGGGCGGACGTGGCCAGAGAATCACGTCCACAGAATCACAGAGGTCAGAGGGGGGTTTTTTACGCAAAGAGTGGTGAGGCCGTGGAATGCCCTACCTGCAACAGTAGTGAACTCGCCAACATTGAGGGCATTTAAAAATTTATTGGATAAGCATATGGATGATAAGGGCATATTGTAGGTTAGATGGCCTTTAGTTTTTTTCCATGTCGGTGCAACATCGAGGGCCGAAGGGCCTGTACTGCGCTGTATCGTTCTATGTTCTAATCTCTACCGTGAAGAAGCCATTCGGCCCATCGAGTTTGCACCGACCCTTCAAATAAGCACTCTACCTATGTCTACTCCCCCGTTCATCCCGCCCTATTCCTGTAACCGAACTTGCACAAGCTGGACACTAAGGGGCACTTTATCATGGCCAATCCACCTAACCTTCACATCTTTGGACTATGGGAGGACACTGGAGTACCCTGAGGAAACCCACACAGACACGGGGAGAAAGTACAAACTCCACACAGACAGTTCACCGAAGGCCGGAATCGAACCCGGGTTCCTGGTGCTGTGGGGCAGCAGTGCTAACCACTGTGCCACCGTGCCGAAGTTCCACAGCTACTATCAACCTCCATGGTAAAGGTTCTCCTGTGTCTTACAGGAGGTCATGTGAATCATGATCACTCGCTGTCTTCCCTAAAAAAGACATCATTCAGTGAACCAGTCACATTCCAGAGGTGGAACTGTTTAAACATTGCGGCTGGGACCTCTCTTCCCTCTGACTCAGTGGGAAACATCAGCTGAAGTAATAGTTAGAAAATCAGAAATTGTGCATGGTGGAATTTCAAGTTTCTGGACCAGGTGAGGCTCCCAGTCGGCAGTGGATAGTTCAACATGACACCTTTAATCACAAGGTGTCAGTGCTGGAATAACACAGCACAGTAAAAGGCATAAATTCTCAGAGTTAACGATGAAGAATCTGAAAATAACACATTTTAAACTACATTAGTAAATGCACAACTGTTGTGCAAATAGACACAATGTTGCAATTTCCTCTAGTTATAGGTGTGGTGATCCCCTTTCGCATTCATTGGATTCAAAACACCTTTCAATGATCAACTTCACTTTACAATAGCTCAACTTCAAACCTCTCCCTTACTTTCATGATAGATATAGGGTGTGACTTAATGGCCTCATCGCGACCAACTTGGTGAGATTCGCGACACTCAAAACGCCTTGCCAGATTTAGCAAAATCTTGAGAGGTTGAGATCTGGATTTCGCTCTCAGTGGTATAGATCCAGATTAACATATTTAAGTACGAAAGAGAAAATGCTGGAAAATCTCAGCAAGTCTGGCAGCATCTGTAGGGACAGAAAAGAGCTAACGTTTCGAGTCCGATGACTCTTTGTCAAACCTTCGACAAATGGTCAACTGGACTCGAAACGTTGGCTTTTTTCTCTCCCTACAGATGCTGCCAGACTTGCTGAGATTTTCCAGCATTTTCTCTTTTGTTTCAGCATCCGCAGTAATTTGCTTTTAACATATTTAAGTGATCCATTAGGCTCATTTAAATATGCCTGCGCCGGGTTCTCCTGGGGCCCGGAAACTAACGGCCCAGTCTGGGAGACCATGCCATAGCATCGTTTCGCACTGGTTCTATAAACATGGACCAGGTGGAATGACATCTGGGGGGTCTCCATCAGGCTATAGACACTGACTTCATGGCGGATGCGGCTCGTGGACGCGACCTGCAAAATAGTCCCGCTCTTTGGCTGGTTCGCGCGCAACGGATCACCTCACCACAGTGCCGCCAGCCCCGAATCATGTCCCCCTTACTCACAGATCGGCTCTCCCCGACTACGGCAGCGCTGGACTAAGTTCGCAGCCGTCATGCTAAGTTCCCGACGGGTGAGACCACACGCGACCACGCCGTCGGGAACGCCATCGGGAACGCCATTGGGAACGCAGCCGGTCGGGTGCAGAGCATTGGAGTGGAGGGGGCCCCCCTTTAGGCAAAATCCTGACACCGTGGATACGTGGCCAACGGCTTTGGAGGGGTCGGAACATCGCAGAAGTGGCACTGTCCCCGATTCTGTCGGGAATTTGGGTTTTCTAGCCCGTCTCCGAACGCAGTTTTGGCGCCAGGGCCGGGGGGGTGGCCAGGAGGTGGGCTGTGCGGTTGGAGTTGAAGGGCACAGAACACCATTGCTGGAGCGGAAGGGCAGTCATGCAGCTGGGCACATCGCTGTCAGCCCATTGTGAACATAATGTCATGGGTGGGTGTCAGCCCCAGGCCACCTCCCTAGGTGCCCTCTGGCTTCAGTCAACCCATCAGCTGTATGGGTGTGCTCCAACACAACCAGTGCCATCTTATTGGCTTGGAAGGTATGTGTGGGGTGTGAAATGTGTATATGGGGCTGCAGCTTGTCAGCCTCCCGAGTGTGAATCACAGACCTGGCAAATCCCGCACCGTTTTCCATTGGATTCGCTGGTGCTAGCCCCTTCACAGTCATTGAATCGGTCCACATTCGGCGTCAGTGTTACTGACGGGAAAGTCCACAAATTCTGCGGCGGTTGTCTCAGAAACGGAGAATCCCACCCATAGTCTCCCAAATGGAGGATGTCACTCATTATATATATATATAGATAAAATAAACAGTTACTGTTTACAGTTGCTGTTCATGGAATATTAACACCGACACCACATTATGATTGCCCAAAATAGGTTTTTCCAATATCCTCTTATGATGGTATACATTGGATTCACTTAGAGCTAGTATGATGTGGCCTGGAAGGATTTATAATAATAATAATCTTTATTGTAATAAGTAGGCTTACATTAACACTGCAACGAAGGTACTGTGAAAAGCCCTTAGTCGCCACATTCCGGCGCCTGTTCAGGTACACTGAGGGAGGATTGAGAATCAGCTAACAAGCACGTTTGGGACTTAAGGGAGGAAACCAGAGCACCCGGAGGAAACCCACACAGACACAGGGAGAACTTGATTTATTTTCTGATAATTAAGAACTGTCAGGGACATGAGCTTTTCATTTATCTGTCTAGCCTCGATTGAACTCCTAACAGCAGAGATGAAAGGTCAATACTTTTTCTAACTGACTGCATCGCCCTTTCTCCTTCATACAATGCACATTGGGCAGTTTCAGCACCGTAATAGCAAAATGTATATAAACAAAGGCAGTCATTATCTTGGTGAACAGTCAGTAAAGGAGTTCAAATAGGTTCCATAGGAAGTAACAACAGGGGGAATCAACTAACCCACACAAAAATCAACAATGCTCAGCTGGTGAAAATTTTTGCGATTCCAGAAAATAACCTGTACATGAACAAATATCCAACTTTAATCTCCTTTATCATGCAATTATGCTGTAAAATGTTTCCATGCATCCACATGTGATGCCAAAATATTTAGATAAAGTTGTAAAGCTGAGTTTTACTGGAAGGTGTTTTGGCCAATTTGGAAGTTAAGCTTTTTCCATTCTCTGTGATCACTGCATCGAGATAAGTAATCCCATGAGAGTGGCTGGAACTCATTAAAACAATTAGCCAAGGTGTCATTTTTCCTTTTATATATACATCTATCTTTATAAATAGGGCAATAGTAAGAATATCTGAGGTACTCCTGTTTTGTGGTAGACTATTAGCTAAAATTAAAGCTCTTAGAATTGACAAATCATTGACTTGATTGAGAGATTGATCAAAGAACAATGTTCCTTCTAGCCTGCACACAGCATCCCCAAAATTCCCGTCAGCCGAACACAAGATAGTCCTTTCATGTTACCACACATGGATGGTCATGCAAAAATATTTAAAGCTCTCATGCACTTACATGAATAGGCTGTGCACACTGAGTGGACACTGCCTTGGTAGACAGAGAATAGGTACAATGGTTATGAACTCGGATTGGGAGGAAGTGACAAGTAATGTACCACAGGGATCTGTGCTGGGGTCTCAACTATTCACTATGGTGCAATTTTGCGGATCCGTTAGCAGCGGGTGAAAATCCCGTAATGGCTGCAAAATACGAGAGGCCAAAAACGGGATTTGCGCCGGAGATATTTCTGAACGCAATGTTCCCGGGCCCTTCCCGATGATGCAATTAGGTCATGCCCAGGAAGGCCGAGAACCTGTTATGAATGAGTTTGAATACATTTCGGTGTCATTAGCGAGTTTAAAGTCGAATTTTCAGACCTCATTGAATCTTCCCACCTCCAGGATTATGTCATACAGTTCTTAACTACTACCGGTTTTTAGAAACGGGAACCTGAATCCATGACCTCTGAGAGGGAGGATGGAGGTGAGCCCCCCTCTCCACCTTGTACCAGGGTGCATTAGGGGTGAATTACTTCTGACCAGCTCCACAGGGTGGGGTGCTTCAAGGGTGCTTCATGGGCAGCACGGTAGCATGGTGGTTAGCATAAATGCTTCACAGCTCCAGGGTCCCAGGTTCGATTCCCGGCTGGGTCACTGTCTGTGCGGAGTCTGCACATCCTCCCCGTGTGTGCGTGGGTTTCCTCCGGGTGCTCCGGTTTCCTCCCACAGTCCAAAGATGTGCGGGTTAGGTGGATTGGCCATGCTAAATTGCCCGTAGTGTAAAAAGTAAGGTTAAGATGGGTTAATTGGGTTACGGGTATAGGGTGGATACGTGGGTTTGAGTAGGGTGATCATTGCTCAGCACAACATTGAGGGCCGAAGGGCCTGTTCTGTGCTGTACTGTTCTATGCTCTATGTTCTAAGGGTGTTGGCTGGGGTGTGGGGGTGGTTGACTTCCTCCAGGATGGGGGTCATGCCTGGTATTAGTTGCCCTGAAGCCTGCAGGCTGGGTGATTTTAAAAGTTTTAGAGCACTGTGTCCGTCTGCAGGCTCTGTTGTCAGGAAATGAGAGCTGAGTTACTTGGCTGTTGGTGGCATGGGAATATGGGTGTTTGTGGGTGTATGGTGCATGAGGCGAGGGGAAGTGTGCAACGAGACTGAAGGAGGCCAGCCTCAGGGGCTAGTTGGATGAGACCCTGAAACAGAAGGCAGGACAGTGACCATCCTAGGGATGGATGGAGGGGGTGGGGTCACAGGGGTGAGGGCATTGACCATGGCCAGTCAAGCAATGAAGTTGGAAGGACACAAAACATGTGAGTGAGCGCTCGTCATTGGATAAGGTGTAGGAATGACAACTTCCAGGACTCAGGGGACAAAGGCTGAGGGGAGGGTCCGAAGGTCACCGGCTGGAGCACAGACCTGACTGTCTCTCCCTCTGTGTCTCTCTCGGTCTCCCATCCCTCGCAGCTTCCCGAGAGATCTTGTGATAGAACCAGTGTAGCTGCCACTTCTGCTTATAACAGCACTGGTGAAGCACAGGCTCCAACAGCAACAAGCAACCTTACTCAGGGAGAACCTAGTGCCACGGGGCTGCAGGGCAGGCTCAAGGGCAAGTCGCAGCACAAGACAAACAAGGGGCCCGAAGGCGAAGAAGGAGACCGAGGGTTTACAGGACTCGCGTGTCCTTCATGGAGCTTCCAGATATGTGCCGCAGGAGACTCCGCTTCAACAGGGAGATAACGCGGCATCTCTGCCCACATTCTTGCCAACTTGGTGCCACTTGAAGCAGGATGGCCACCTGATCGATCCCTGTGGCCATTAAGGTCATGACATCCCTAAACATCGACACCACGGAATCATTCCCGCACTCAATGGAGGACCTGTGTGGCACCTTGCATTCATACACCTACAAATGAGTCTCATTTATTAACAGGAAGGGGTTCCACTCCCATTTGTCCAGGTGGTCTGTGGCCATCAGATGTAGATCATGCACATGTGTGCATGTTTTTCTGGGAGCATACATGATAGCTTCATCCTTGGGCAATATCAAATGCCTGGGAATATTCAAGGGTCAGCCATGCTGCAGGGATGGAGCATTGGGGACAAGTGACACCTGTTGAGGTCTTGGCTGATGATGCCAGTGTGGAGGCCGGAGACAGATACAGAGGCCTGGTACAAAGACGCTCACAGTGCCACTTAGTCTGTACATCAGGCCGCTTAAGATGTGTTGCCGCTGCCTCGATCAGTCTGCTGGAGATCCTGCAGTACAGTCCCCAGACGGTCTCACGCATCATTGCGGTATGCTGTGTCCTACATAACTCGACGCATCAGCGTGCTGACGTCCTTGACGATGATGACCAGTAGGAGCGAATGTCAAGGACGGAGTGAAGGGAGAAACTGAAGAGGCATCAGAGGATGGTTCGTAGGACCAGGGATGCCCTCATCACTTCTTGCTTTGCCTAACAACACCACCATGTTGCCCGACAGCTCTACACGCCGCACCCCCCTCCCCCAACAACCCCCTGCAACCCGCACATGATCCTCATGATCACTCCATGATGAAGGGAGCAGGTCTGTTTGACAATCAATGGCGGAATTCTCCCATCGGGAGACAAACAGCCGACGCTGGAGTGAAACCCAGAGTGTTTCACTCTGGCGTCAGAGGCCGCTCCTCGCCCCCTAATCTCTCCCCCCCCCCCCCCCCCCCCCGGGGAGGCGGGGCTAGGAGTGGCGGCACGTGAATCTCGGGCACCGGGCCTTGATGCTTGCGTCAAAGCGATGCGCCGGGAATGATGCGGCCGGCGGCGCCTAAGTGACATCAGCCGTGCATGCGCAGGTTGGCCGGCGCCAACCCGCACATGCGCGGTTGCCATCTTCCCCTCCGCTGCCCCACAAGACATGGCGGCTTGATCTTGCGGGGCGGCGGAGGGAAAAGAGTGCGTCTTTTAGAGACGCCGACCCGACGATCGGTGGGCACCGATCGTGGGCCAGACATCTCCTGAGCACGCCCCTGGTGCTCGATCCTCCCTCCGCCCCCCACAGGCCCCACAAACACCGGTCGCCCGCTGTTCACGCCGGCAGCGACCAGGTGTGGTTGGCGCTGGCGTGAACCGGTCGGGTTCGGCAGGCCGCTCGGCCCATCCGGGCCAGAGAATCGCCGATCGCCGTGAGAAACGGCGAGCGGCGATTCTCCGAGCGGCCTGCCGAAAAACGCGACACGCCATTTTGGGGGGGGTGGGGGTGCCAGGGCGGCATGTCGTGATTCGCCCGGCCCTCCCACGATTCTCCCCCCCAGCGTGGGGTGCGGAGAATCGCGCACCAAGTCTTCAGGGTGCTGGGCCTGGGGTGCCCTTGAGGCTATTTAACCTGTCAATGCAGAAAGCTGATGACGACTCGAAGTGAGGAAAGCTCTGGGGCTGGATTCTCCAAAAATGGGACTTTCCTTAAGAAAGTCCTGAGTGATTCTCCTACCTGCAGGGGGCTAGCAGGGTCCCGGAGTGCTTCTTGCAGCTCTGGCTGCGGATACGGGGCACCGCACTTCGGTTGGGAGTCCGCATATGCGCACGGCGGTGGCCTGCAGCAGCCACGCCATGGGACATGGCGGAGTCGCACCGTCATCAGAAACGCAGCCCCCCCCCACCCCATGATCTCGGACTGAGTCCGCAGCCGCCACCCAAGGTTCCCGACGGCCGATACGTGGTTAGAACCATGCCATCAGGAACTCGGCCAGTTTTGCCCGGAGAATCATAGGGGGGAGGGGCTCTCTCAATGGCCCCCTACCCGTGTAGATCGCGCGCGAGCGATTCTCCGGAGACTGGAGAATCGCTTCACCGGCGCCGGTCCGGATTTCCGGTAAACAGCTGTTCTCCGTCACCGCGTCAAACACGATTTCAGCGCGAACGCTCAGAAAATCCAGCCCTTGATGCTCCTCAGCTTTTGCTTATGTCTGACTCGATCTGTCTGCTGCCAGCACATTGGCTCATGTGCAAGTGAGGTTTAGGCCTATTTCCCTTGCACCATAGCGCTGGAGGGGGATTAGGGGTGAGGGTCTAGGGTTCAATGATTAATGCCAGGTTCATTCCAAAATGTATCTTACTCTTGGTTTGAATGGGTCTCACTGTTTCCCTTATATTGAGCGCCTGTAGGAAAATCTGTGACCAGATGGGATGCAATTTTGGTCATGGCTTTTATTTTTAATTTAGAGTACCCAATTATTTTGTTCCAATTAAGAGGCAATTTAGCGTGGTCAATCCACCGACCCTGCACTTCTTTGGGTTGTGGGGATGAAACCTACACAAACATGGGGAGAATGTGCAAACTGCACACAGAGAGAGACCCAGGGCCAGCATCGACCCCAGGTCCTCAGCGCTGTAGACAGCAGTGCAAACCACTACGCCCCTGGTTGATGGCTTTATGGACAAGCGTGCTTTTAATTTTAAAACAGGAAGCTCCATCAGGATGTGCTGTTTTGTCTGACATCAGTGATGATACATCTTGATGGACTTGGCTGGTGGCCAATGAGCTGTCCCATAAGCCAGGTTCTTCTGGAGGACAGGCGGCAATTGGTCAAGGTTTTCTTTGGAATGTTCCTTCCTCTGTAGGACTGTGTTGGCTCTTAGTTTCGTTTTGATCAGAAGCTAGAGGGTCACAGCCCTAATCTCTCTCTCACTTGATGGATTCTGTCTAATGATCCAAAGGAAAGACCTTTGTCTCTGCAAAGCCAGATTGAACTGTAGGAAAATCCAGTCCCACAGCAGCTGAAGGCAGGATCAGTTGTTTAAGTCATGTGTGGGGAACTGTTGGTCATTCTTGTAGCGTTGGAAACAAATAAGAATTACACAGGCCTGAGGCTGTTCTTTTTGAGTGAAGACCAAGGTTAATAAAAGTTAAAGTGACTCCTCAGAGGGAATCCGACAGCCTGGGAGCTCCAACTAAATGCTCTGCCAAAAGATCCTCCTTAGCAATTCAACCAGTGGTTTCAAACACTCTGCGCCCACAAAGGACAGCCTGCTGAACTAACCTCAACATCAGGAACAAGGACACTCATCTTGCTCTTTGCATCTTTCATTTCATTTTAATTATTTATATTTAACCCCCCCCCCCCCCCCCCCCCCCCCCCCCATGCATGTCTGTCTTGTGTGTGTTTGGGTAGAGGGTAGGACGGTAAATGGGGGAGTAGATTAGCTGGCTGTTATTCTGTTAGTTATTGCATATCGTAATTTTGTTTATGTTATAAATAAACAGTTATTGTGTTCAACATTCAAACCTGGTCAGACTACAACTTACTGAGCAGTCAATTCTGCAAATGTTAAACTGAATATTAGGTAATTCACTTGTGTTAGGACTCGATCGCACACGAGCCCAGGGTGTTGAAACACAAGGGCAATTGTGACATTTCATTCTGACCCCCAACTATCTGCGCCTAACTTTGCCTACTCTATGCCCCTACAACTCCTTACTCTTGCTACCTTCCCACTACATCGCGTTGTATTCCCAGATGCACATCAGAAGTGAAGGTGGCCTCATGCCGTCCACACCCTGTTGCCTGAGATGCCCTTGGCGAGCATCCCCTAGACGACCAGGATCTGGAGGGATCTTCTTGGCCCGCCGACAGCAAACACCCGCGTGTGTTCTCCGATGGTTGGGGGGGGGGGGGGGAGGAGGGGGGGTGCACAGAACAGGAAACCACGTTGACAGCAGCGGGATCAGAAGGCCCAGCCACTGGCCAATGGCTGGCCGCCTCCACTGCAGCAAAACACACCACGGGAGGACATAGGAAATCCCGCCCATTGGCTTTTTCTGCAATTTAGATTTATTTGAATGATATCTGGATTTCAAGGATTAAATTACAAGAAACCATTATAAAACTAGCGTTCTACTCCCTGTAATTTTAGAAGATTATGGGGTGATTTATTTAGAATTTTCAAGATTTTAACGAGAAGTGAGAGGGAAACTACAGGCCATACTACACACCAATATTATGTGCGATACTGACTGTTGGACTGACTACAAGCTGGTTTGAGCTAATGTTGGCATCAGAATAAAACCATCACCCAAAAGGAAAAACCATAAACAAGGCAACTACAAGTCAAAGGTTCCAGAAGGCCAGATTTGGAGTCAGGAGGGAATTACCAAAGCTTTGGTTACTCATGGCAAATTTAAATTTCCTGTATGAAAATGGGCCCACCCATTCTTTCCGGGGTGAGAAGAAGTTTGGGTTAGGGTCAGATTGTGACCCTGCACAAAACAGCCTCTGACATCGGGTTTGCCAGTTTTCGGGAAACTTCTTTCCCTGCTCCCAGTAATTTTGCTTGATCAGGCGGATTTTGATAGATTTCTGAAAACCTGCTTTCTTTGAGAGCTCAAGAACCTTCAGGGAAGCCTGCTGAGGAGTTGGGAATATTTGACAGGTTAAGTGTTTTGACAACTTCAAATATAATCATTTGACGCTTTATTATAAGTTGGATGTGTTTTTACTGTAATGATTGGTCACAGGGTTCTCTCCTGAAAAAGATATGTTCCTGATTGCATTTATCAGCATTGTGTTATCAGCATTGAGTGTTGAGATGCCAACCAATACTTAAGTGCTATTTATTCATTCAAAACTGAAGAACCCATGCTTAGAATCTCCTGTGTCATGACATAAAGTGATGTAAATGTCCAGAGTGCTTTTAATATGAAAACATGTTCTGCAGCTTTCACTTAGAGAAAAGAAAAAAAAGCTACCTTTTTCTGGATTGCTTTGATTGACAGCACATCTGGTATATTTTTGAAATTAGTCTAGCCATTTGCTTTTCGAATAACCTCCGTTTCTTTGCAGTGCAAGGGTTTATTTTGGCAGTTATGGCAATTATGAATGCTTGGTTGAGTTTTAAAAGCATAGGGATCACATCTCAACAGGGGTTGTATACTCAGTTTGAATTTTTTTTAAATTTAGAGTACTCAATTATTATTTGTTTCCAATTAAGGAGCAATTTAGTGTGGCCAATCCACCTAGCCTACAAATCTTTGGGTTGTGGGGGTGAAACACACGCAGACACGGGGAGAATGTGCAAATTCCACACGGACAGTGACCCAGTGCTGGGATTCGAACCCGGGTCCTGCAGCGCCTAGGCTGCAGTGCTAACCATTACCGCCCTATTGCCGCCCTATACTCAGTTTGAATGACAGTTTTAAGAAGTTATTGAATGATTATTTGTCTCTGATGTGGTTACTGAATAGATGCTTGTTTTTACAACTGAATGATCACTCAAGAGCATTTAACTTTTTGGCTCTTGTTTTCTGTATTAATATTGTGCTTTTGAGTGGCAGTTCTATTAGATTGTTGGGATAAAAAGAGATAGCTGAGGAAATTGTGCAGGCATTAGTGATAATCTTTCAGGAATCACAGGAGGCAGGAAGGGTCTCAGAGGATTGGAAGATGGTTAATGTAACACCACTGTTTAAGAAGGGAAGGAGGCAGAAGACGGGAAATTATAGGCCGGTTAGCCTGACTTCGGTCATTGGTAAGATTTTAGAGTCTGTTATTGAAGATGAGATCGTGAAGCACTTGGAAGTGCATGGTAAAATAGGACCGAGTCAGCCCGGCTTTGTCAAAGGGAGGTCGTGTTTGACAAATCTGTTAGAGTTCTTTGACGCGGTAACAAGCAAGTTAGATAAAGGAGAACCAGTGGACATGATTTATTTAGTTTACAGAAGGCCTTTGACAAGATGCCGCATAGGAGACTGTTAAATAAGTTAAGAGCTTATGGTGTTCAGGATAGGCTCCTGGCATGGCTAGAGGATTGGCTGACTGGTAGAAGGCAGAGAGTGGGATGAAGGGGTCTTTTTCAGGATGGCAGCCGGTGACTGGTGGTGTGCCTCAGGGGTCTGTACTGGGACCACAACTTTTTACAATATACATTAATGATCTGGAAGAAGGTACTGAAGGCACTGTTGCTAAGTTTGCAGATGATACAAAGATCTGTAGAGGGACAGGTAGTATTGAGGAAGCAAGGGGGCTGGTCAGACCCATTTGGAGTATTATGAGCAGTTTTGGGCCCCATATCTAAGGAAGGATGTGCTGGCCTTGGAAAGGGTCCAGAGGAGGTTCACAAGAATGATCCCTGGAATGAAGAACTTGTCGTATGAGGAATATTTAAGGACTCTGGGTCTGTACTCGTTGGAGTTTAGAAAGATGACAGGGAATCTTATTAAAACGTACAAGATACTGCGAGGCCTGGACAGAGTGGACATGGAGAGGATGTTTCCACTTGTAGGAAAAGCTAGAACCAGAGGACACCATCTCAGACTAAAGGGACGATCCTTTAAAACAGAGATGAGGAGGAATTTTTTCAGCTTGAGGGTGGTGAATCTGGAACTCTGCCGCAGAAGGCTGTGGAGGCCAATTCACTGAGTGCCTTTAAGACAGAGATAGATAGGTTCTTGATCAATAAGGGGATCAGGGGTAATGGGGAAAAGGCAGGAGAATGGGGATGAGAACATATCAGCCATGATTGAATGGCAGAGCAGACTCGATGGACCAAGTGGCCTAATTCTGCTCCTATGTCTTATGGTCTTATGGCTTGATGCGGAGATGCCGGCATTGGACTGGGGTGAGCACAGTAAGAAGTCTTACAACACCAGGTTAAAGTCCAACAGGTTTGTTTCAAACACGAGCTTTCGGAGCGCAGCTCCTTCCTCAGGTGAGGAAGGAGCTGCGCTCCGAAAGCTCGTGTTTGAAACAAACCTGTTGGACTTTAACCTGGTGTTGTAAGACGTCTTATGGCTGGAAGTGTACTTTTTCAAGCCTGTTTCAAAAATTTCCAGTTGCTACTGCATGGCTCTTGTGGACTATACATAGTTACCATGGGACATCTGAGGGGACATGGAGAATATGAGGAGGCATGAGGGGGTATGGAAGATATGAGGGTGCATTGGGTATAAGAGGCATGGACAAAGCATAGGGGTTTGGGTGAGGGGTGAGGGTTAGGGGACGTAAGGATGATGTTGGAGGGTTGGACCAATATCCTCGCAAATGAAGACAGGCCTTCTCACCAGCCCTCCATGTCACTTGTACCTCTCTGATATTGTTTCGGGAATCTGGAATCCCAAACCCTATGAACCTGCAACTCCAGGAGTCAAAAATATGTCAGCCATTGGCAGAAGTGACAGATGTCGGTTTCCAAAATCAGGAAATGGTGCGACTCATGTTTCCAGAACCCAACAAGAAAATCCATCTCCCTCTCTCTTCCTACCACCCCCACCCCACCACACTTTGGCAGTACCCTGTACATGGGGTTTTAATAATGCTGGTTGATCACCCATATCCATTTGGATCAACCACCATTTTGAATTTGGCTAGATGCTATTCCTGCCACTAGCACTGCTCATTGACCTGGCTAGGAACCACCGCTGATCCACACTGGATTGCCTGCACTAGTGGCTTGGTTTCCATAGACTCTTATCTCCCAGAATTAAAAGCAGTACATCAGAGCAAGACTCACAGACTATGGGCGGCATGGTAGCACAGCGCCAGGGTCCCAGGTTCGATACCCTTGTCTGTGTGTGGAGTCTGCACACTCTCCCCGTGTCTGCGTGGGTTTCCTCCAGCTGCTCCAGTTTCTTCCCACAAGTCCCGAAAGACGTGCTGTTAGGTAATGTGGACATTCTGAATTCTCTCTCTGTGTACCCTCACTTGGTATAGTCCAAAAATTGATATCTAATTGACCCATTCGGCTAATTTAAATATCCGGACACCATATTCACCTAGTATCTGAGACTCAATGACCACACCCTCAAGGCCTCAACCGGGCGCCGTTTTGCACTGGTTTCCACAAACGTGACCAGGCGCGATGACACCTTGGGGGGTTCCCGCAGGCCATTAGAGCTCGGCGGGTAGTCAGCGGCAGAGCAGGGTAGTATCCTGGCACTGTCCTGATATCTGGGCAATCTGCCAATATCATGCTAACCAGGCATGGCCAGGGTGCCTGGTTGCCACTGCCAGGGTGCCAGGCGGTAGTGCCAAAGTATCCGACTGCCAGACTGGCAGTGCCAAGGTTGCGGTCCTGGAGGGTCATGCCCATAAAAGGGGAGTGAGGGGAGGTCTGAGGGGTCCAGAAAAAGGTTGGGGGAGTGAAGGCGAGGTCCTGAAGAGGGGGGGGGGGGGGGGGGGGGGGGGGGGGGGGGGAGGTGCTGTAGAGATCGGGCAGCCTTTCAAAATAATGCCCCGATCTCGGAGGAACCAGCCTTGCTGGCGAGCTCAGCTCTACCAGCGTAGGAAACCTTCCTAAGTGTGGCCTCGACGGGGAGAAACTCCCCAAGGCCCAAAACCGACTAAGTGGCGGTGAATAGCGGTATCATTCTCGGCACTGCATCCTGGAGAAACACCCTGCCAAATGTACACAAAATCAGACTTGGAAATAACTCTGGGTGAATCGTGCCCTTTCACTCCAGACTGCAACATGCGGATAAAGGTGGGCATTGCCACAGCAACTCAGACACCCTCAGTGAACTGTCACTTAACCATTATCATAAAAACAGAGGCGAGAAATCTGTCTGTTCAAATCAGGTATCACCTTAATCCTCATTGCAGGCAGAATATTGATCAGTGTGTTTCTAACTAAATTTGTTCTGGCAATAGATGAAGACAACTTCTATAGAAGTCAGAGAGGGTTCAGACCCAGTAGGGAACAGCAGATATGACTTTTGTGCTGAGACAGTTCCAGGAGAAGTGTCGAGAACAAAACGTGGATCTGTACGTGATTCTAAATCTCACCAGGGTGTTTGATACAGTCAGCCCGGGTGGATTTTGGAAGAGTGGGGTGTCCATTCAGGTTCCCCATCACTCACTGTCAACTACACAAAGGCAGGAAAGGTCAAGTCAATCAGAATGAAGCTTTCTAGACAGTGTCCATCTCTCCAATGACATTAAGCAAGAGTACGTTCGGGCACCTATTTTCTTCTGCTGACGCAGAAGAGGCAATAGGAAGCTTGACATGGCATATCCATGTGCTTCGGGACTGACGGCAGTCTCTTCAACCTAAGATTACTATCGCACATAACATAACTGCAGAAGAACCTATCATGCAGCATTTGTTTTCTGATCATTGCACCTTTCTGGCACACACAAAGGAGGCAATCCTGTGCTGGTTTGCGTCATGCATGGCACAAAGAAAAATGTTTGCGGCAGTTGGAGATCAATCATATTTGTTCCAGGACATCACCGTAAGAGTGCCTCAGGTTAGTGGCCAAGGTCCAACCATCTTCAGCAACATCATCAATGCACTTCCTTCCATCATAAGGTCAGAAGTGGGATGTTCACAGATGACTGCAAAACGTTCAGGGCCATTTGCATCTCCTCTAATAGTCCATACCAAAATGCAGCACAACCTGGGCAATATCCAAGATTTGGCTGACAAGTGTCAAATATCATTCATGACAGGGCAGCATGGTGGCGCAGTGGTTAGAACTGCAGTCTCACATCTTCGAGGTCCCAGGTTCGATCCCGGCTCTGGGTCACTGTCTGTGTGGAGTTTGCACATTCTCCCCGTGTTTGCGTGGGTTTCGTCCCCACAACCCAAAGATGTGTAGGTTAGGTGGATTGGCCATGCTAAATTGCCCCTTAATTGGAAAAAATTAATTAGGTACACTAAACTTCTAAAAAAATATATAATTCATGACACAAAAGTGCACGGCAATGACCATCTCCAACAAGAGAGAATATAACCATCACCCCTTGACATTCATTCAATGGCATTATTATCGATGAATTTCCCACAATCAACATCCTGGTGGTTACCATGGACCAGAAACTGAACTGGACCAGCCAGATAATTACAGTGGCTACAAGAGCAGATCAAAGGTTAAGAATCCTGCAGCGAATAACTTCCCTCCTGACTTCCCCAAATCCATCTACAGGGAACAAGACAGGAGCATGATGGAATAGTCTCCACTTGCCTGGATGAATTTAGCTTAAACAACACCCAGAAACTTGGCACCATCCAGGACAAAGCGAGCACTGGATTGGCGCCCTTTCCGCAAACATTCACTCCCTGTACCACCAACGAACAGTGGCAGCCGTGTGTACCATCTACAAGATGCACTGCAGGAGCTCACCAAGGTTCCTTGGGCAACACCTTCCAAACTATCTGGAAGGACAATGGCACCACCTTCTCTGGGCCAATTAGAGATGGGCAGCAAATGCTGATCTAGCCAGTCAGGCCCACATCCCAGAAATGAATATTTTAAAAAATTATCAGCACTGTCTTATATGGGTCAGAATCATGGGGCGAAATTCTCCGACCCCCAGCAGGGTCGGAGAATCGCCCGGGGCCGCTGGAAATCCCGCCCCTGCCGTGTCCAGAATTCTCCCACCCGCAAAAAGTCGGTGTGCCGCCAATTCCGCCGCCCGCCTAGGAGAATGGCGGGGGCCGGCGGGAGGCTACGGGTTTCTGTGCTGCCGTTATTCTCCGGCCCGCGATGGGCTGAAGTCCCGCCGCTGGGAGGCCTCTCCCGCCGCCGAGGTTTGAACCACCTCTGGTGGCGGCGGGATCGGCGGTGCGAGCGGGCCCCCAGGGTCCTGGGGGGTGCGCAGGGCGATCGGACCCAGGGGGGTGCCCCCACGGTGGCCAGGCCGCAATCGGGGCCCACCGATCGGCGGGTGGGCCAGTGCCGTGGGGGCACTCTTTCTCTTCCGCCGCCGCCACTGCCTCTACCATGGCGGAAGCGGAAGGGAATCCCCCAGCGCGCATGCGCGAACCGGCGACCAGCCCCGGCGCCAGGCGTCAAAGACCATTGGTGCCGGTTTTGGCGCCAGTCGGCGTGGTGCCAACCGCTCCGGCACCGGCCTAGCCCCCAAAGGTGCGGAGAATTCTGCACCTTTGGGGAGGCCCGACGCCGGAGTGGTTGGCGCCACTCCGCTACGCCGGGACCCCCCGCTCCGCCGGGTAGGGGAGAATCCCGCCCATGGTTTCTGTACAGTAAACAAATGCAACTGCTGAAGCATTTCCATCAACACTGTTTTCAAGGGCAGCACGGTGGCACAGTGGTTAGCATTGCTGCCTACGGCGCTGAGGACCCGGGTTCGAATCCCGGCCCTGGGGTCACTGTCTGTGTGGAGTTTGCACATTCTCCCGTGTCTGCGTGGGTTTCGCCCCCACAACCCAAAAGATGTGCAGGTTAGGTGAATTGGCCACGCTAAATTGCCCCTTAATTGGAAAAAATAATTGGGTACTCTAAATTTATAAAAAAAAACAGTTTTCAATTCATCATGAATATCAGATGGTAGGACTACACCACAAACAGGGCCAGTCTGTCAAGCATTGTATGCATTCTCTTACTACACATTAGTTAAGTTGGACAGGACATGTCTCCAATATGGAGAATTCTAGTATGCCAAAAGCTGTGTCTGATGGTGATCTATGTTCCGGTAAGCGAGACTGAGGTGCACCTCGCATACAGCTTTTGAAAAAAGGACTCTCTCCAGCTGACACTGTCCAATGGGCCTGGGAGCAGGACCGAGAAAGCTGACACACAGGAAAGCAACATACAAGTTTGGAATGAACAGAGGTGTGGCTGCTGAAGAAAGGGACAGGTACCATCCCCTTCCTAACCAGGAGTCCCTTTCCCCAACAGCTATGAGCCTGCAGATCAAGAATTAGTCTCACCAGTGACCTAAGATCATAGATCATAGAATTTACAGTGCAGAAGGAGGCCATTCGGCCCATCAAGTCTGCACCGGCTCTTGGAAAGAGCACCCTACCCAAGGCCCACACCTCCACCCTATCCCCACCTGCAAAAACCTGTCATCATTCCTGTCAGTTGGAGAATCTAGGACTAGAAGACATACCTTGAAAATTAGACCCGGGTCTTTCAGCAGTAAAGGACCACTTCTACACATACATTGTGCTTGAGATTTAGCTTTCTGCAAAAAGATGTTGCATCAATTAATTTTTGATTCTGAGATTGGTAGGTTAATTAATTTTTTATGGCATGTGGCTAGGCCAGCACTTGTTTCCCATCCCTAATTGTCCTTGGGATGGTGGTGCTGAGCTGCCTTCTTGAACTGCTGCAATCCATGTGGTGCAGGTGCACCTACTGTGCTATCAGGGAGCAAGTTCCAGGATTTTGACCCAGTAGCTGAAGATGGTCGGGTCTAGGGCACTATTCTGAGGAACCCCTGCAGTGATGTCCTGGGACTGAGATGACTGGCCTTCAACCACCACAACCATCTTCCTTTGTGCATGGCATGAGAGTTTTCCCCCTGATTCCCATTGATTTCAGTTTTGCTAGGGCTCCTTGATGCCAACAATCAAATTCTGCCTTGATGTCAAGCGTGGTCACTCTCATCTCACCTCTGGAGTTCAGATCTTTTGTCCATGACTGAACCGAGGCTCTAATGAGGTCAGCAGCTGATTGACCCTGGCGGAACCCAAGCTGAGCATCAATGAGCACGTTATTGCTCAGTAAGTGCCACTTGATAGCACTATTGATGACGCCTTACATAACTTTGCTGATGATTGAGAGTAGACTGATGGGGCGGTAATTGGCCAGGTTGGATTTGTCCTGCTTTTGTGTACAGGACACACCTGGGCAACATTCCACATTGTTATCAGGGTTATCAACGGATGTGGGGCAAAGACAGGTGGAATGAGCAAGATCACAGATTAGCCATGATCTTACTGAATTATGAAACAGCCTTGACAGCCAGAATTGCCTACTCCTGTCCCTGTGCTCCTATATGTCAAATTTAAATTCCACATAGACTTGTTTGCACCTCCTAACCCTGCGAACAGGGGTTATGTTGCAGCTATACAAAACCCTGGCTAGACTCCACTGTGAGCAGTTCTGGGCACCACACCGTGGGAAGGATATATTGGCCTTGGAGGAGTGCAACGTAGGTTTACAAACATTATACCTGGATTACAGGGGTTAAGTTATCAGGACAGCCGGTTTTCGCTCGAATTTAGAAGGTTAAGGGATGATCCAATCGAAGTCTTCAAGATATTAACAGGAATAGACAGGGTAGATAAAGATAAACCATTTCCGCTGGTTGAAGGTTGTAGAATTATGGGACATAGTCTAAAAAATTAGGGCAAGACCTATCAGGAGAATGTTAAGAAGCACTTTTTCATGCTAAGGGTGGTAGAGGTTTGGAACTCTCTCACACACACAACAGTCGAAGCTAGATCAGTTGGGAATTTTAAACCGGAGATAGATAGATTTTTGTTAAGCAAAAATAAGTTAGGGATATGGGCCAAAGGATATTAATAATCTTTATTAGTGTCACAAGTAGGGTTACATTAACACTGCAATGAAGTTACTGTGAAAAGCCCCTAGTTGCCACATTCTGACGCCTGTTCAGGTACACAGAGGGAGAATTCAGAATGTCCAATTCAGCTGACAAGCACATCTTTCGGGACTTGTGGGAGGAAACCGGAGCAGTCGGAAGAAACCCATACAGACACGGGGAGAACATGTTGACTCTGCACAGACAGTGACCCAAGCCAGGAATCAATCCCGGGTCCCTGGCGCTGTGAAGTAATAGTGCTGACCGCTGTGTTCCCATGCCGCCAGATTCATATCCACGTATGGAGTTAGGCCACAGATCAGCCATGATCTTATTTAAAGGTAGCACAGGCTTGAGTGGCTGAATGGTCTTCTCCTGTTCCTATGTTCCGATGGTTGTGGAGATTTCCTTTCTGCCACACAAAACGTGGATCAGTAACTTCCTGCTAGTTTACTCAACAAATAATTCTAAAAAGTTCTTTTTGTTTTACATGCGTGCATGTCTGTGTTGACCGTTTCTAAAGACCTGGATAGCAGATTGAAAAGTGCATTGTGGTGTCACCCAGGCATGTGTCATGATTTACAGCTTGTATACCAACTGCAACAAACTATAGTAGCAACATCAGTACAAAGTGACGTATCGTGAATACTGGTGTGGAAAGGTAAAAGTGCTTCCCAAACACCAGGTGTAAACTGCATTCCTCACGGAGAGAATTACTGCACAAAACACATTTGTTTCCCAAGTTAAAGTGTTAACAGTGCTGGATGTGAGGAGGGTAAAGTGTTAACAGTGCTGGATGTGAGGAGGGTAAACTGTGCCCTGAAAAACAACATTCACTCAATGCAGTTGACATCTGTGACAAATCGATCCCTTAATCTTGCTTTTGTGGAGGCTTTTGACTGTTCGGAATTCAAGACTATTCTATGCAGATCTATCCAGTGAATTGGGAATTATTGGGTTTGACAGCAAAGGTTAAAAAAAACACCTAAAATTTGAACAATGTAAGTCACAAAAATGTTTTTTCGGCATTAATTAGTTGAGTCAGATGCTCCAGAAAAAAATAGGTCAGCCAAAACATAAATAGTGCCACATAACACATGTATGCACCTGAGGGATAATTAATAGCTTCAAATGAGTAAACAGCAGTTATTTGAAATACTTTAAACATTGTGATTATTTACATCCTATTCTAGGGGGTTGGGAGTGGGAAGTATTTTCTCTCTGTCCCCACATTGTGGACAGCTGCAACCCCTTACTGTTTCAAAAGCTGACAGTCACAATTGTTTGAATTAAACTGTGGCAGTGCCCTGCACTGTGAGGGGGATGGATGGAGACTGCATGGGTGGCCCGTCCAGACAATATGTTTGATGGTGATCATAACAAAAGCTTGAGTAACTTACTAAAGAAATCACGTTTATTCATTGCATCATGTTTTTTTTCTTCACTGTCGTTTCAAATTATTTTCAAAATGTGCGTCTTTTGCAGTTGTCTGGAAACTATACATGACTTTTAAATTGATACACATTTAAATATTGTCCAACATTGTAACACGTTTATTGATGTTTTCATTCTTTGATGTAAATTTATGTAGCCTCATTGACAATCTTGTAAATTTGAAAACGTGATTTTCTTCTAACTGAAATATGGCGCTCCTTGGTTTGAGAGAATTCAATACACATTATCATTGCTTACTTTCTAATCTCATCATCAAACCCCTTCCAATTCATTGCAGCGTGATTCAAACTTGCTCTTTTAAAAAAAAATCCAAATTAAGGGGCAATTCAGCATGGCCAATCCACCTATCCTGCACATTTTTGGGTTTTGACCCAGGGCCGGGATCGAACCCGAGTTCTCAGCGCTGTGAGGCAGCAGTGCTAACCATTGCGCAACCGTGCTGCCCTTGATTCAAACTTATAATAACAATAATCTTTATTGTCACATATAGGCTTACATTAACACTGCAATGACGTTACTGTGAAAAGTCCCTCGTCGCCACATTCTGGCACCTGTTCAGATACACAGACGGTGAATTCAGAATGCCCAAATTACCTAACAGCACATCTTTCGGGACTTAGGGAGGAAATGGGAGCACCCGGAGAAACCAACGCAGACACGAGGAGAACGTGCAGACAGTGACCCAAGCTGGGAATCGAACCCGGGTCCCTGGAGCTTTGAGGCTACAATGCTAACTAACCATTGTGCTACTGTGCCACCCGCTCTTGGCTTGTCTTGTTCTTGTCCAGCCTACAAATGTTCCTTAAAAACAATCTTGGAGGGCACAAGTGGAGGTGAAAGGTAATCAAGGGCAACACTCGACATTTTACAATTTCAGGTGGCTACTTGAATCAACTGACAACATAAGTATAGTAGCGGGATCCTGTTCATCCCATTTCATCAACCTTCCACTGCAAACCCACAATCCCCCATCTCAGCATGTAAGTGTCTCTCTAATTATCCCAAATTAGCACTGGTGCCTCACAGCGCCAGGGACCCAGGTTCAATTCTGGTCTTGAGTGACTGTGTGGGTTGCACTCCTCCCCGTGTCTGTGTGGGTTTCCTCCCACAGTCCAAAGATATGCAGGTTAGGTGGATTGGCCATGATAAATTGCCCCTTAGTGTCCAGGGCTGTGTATAGGTCAGGTGGGGCTATGGCGATAGGGCTGGGGAATGGGCGTAGGTAGGGTGTATAGCTACTGTGTGTCCTTGCTAAGTATGTACCTGTCAGGCAGGGAGGAAATGGTCGAGTGAGGGAACCATGGTTTACTAAAGTAGTTGAATCACTTGTCAAGAGGAAGAAGGAGGCTTCTGTAAAGATGAGACTTGAAGGTTCAGTTAGGGCGCTTGAGAGTTACAAGTTAGCCAGGTAGGACCGAAAGAGAGAGCAAAGAAGATCCAGGAGGGGACATGAGAAGTCCTTGACAGGTAGGATCAAGGAAAACCCTAAAGCTTTCTATAGTTATGTCAGGAATAAAAGAATGACTAGGAGAAGAGTAGGGCCAGTCAAGGACAGTAGTGGGAAGTTGTGCGTGGAGTCTGAGGAGATAGGAGAGGTGCTAAATGAATATTTTTCATCAGTATTCACACAGGAAAAAGACAATGTTGTCGAGGAGAATACTGAAATACAGGCTACTAGACTAGGCGGGTTTGAGGTTCATAAGGAGGAGGTGTTAGCAATTCTGGAAAGTGTGAAAATAGATAAGTCCCCTGGGCCAGATGGGATTTATCCTAGGATTCTCTGGGAAGCTAGGGAGGAGATTGCTGAGCCTTTGACTTTGATCTTTATGTCGTCATTGCCTACAGAAATAGTGCCAGAAGACTGGAGGATAGCACATGTTGTCCCCCTGTTCAAGAAGGGGAGTAGAGACAACCCCGGTATCTATAGACCAGTGAGCCTTACTCCTGTTGTGGGCAAAGTCTTGGAAAGGTTTATAAGAGATAGTATTTATAATCATCGAGAAAGGAATAATTTGATTAGGGATAGTCAATACAGTTTTGTGAAGGGTAGGTCATGCCTCACAAACCTTATTGAGTTCTTTGAGAAGGTGACCAAACAGATGGACGAGGGTAAAGCAGTTGATGTGGTGTATATGGATTTCAGTGAAGCGTTTGATAAGGTTCCCCACGGTAGGCTATTGCAGAAAATACAGAGACATGGGATTGAGGGTGATTTAACGGTTTGGATCAGAAATTGGCTAGCTGTAAAATGACAGAGTGGTGGTTGATGGTAAATGTTCAGCGTGGAGTTCAGTTACTAGTGGTGTACCACAAGGATCTGTTTTGGGGCCACTGCTGTTTGGTATTTTTATAAATGACCTGGAGGACGGCGTAGAAGGATGGGTGAGTACATTTGCGGATGACACTAAAGTCGGTGGAGTTGTGGACAGTGCGGAAGGATGTTGCAGGTTACAGAGGGACATAGATAAGCTGCAGCGCTGGGCTGAGTGGTGGCAAATGGAGTTTAATGCAGAAAAGTGTGAGGTGATTCATTTTGGAAGGAGTAACAGGAATACAGAGTACTGGGCTAATGGTAAGATTCTTGGTAGTGTGAATGAGCAGAGAGCTCTCGGTGTCCAGATCCCTGAAAGTTGCCACCCAGGGTTGTTAAGAAGGTGTATGCTGTGTTAGCTTTTATTGGTAGAAGGATTGAGTTTTGGAGCCATGAGGTCATGTTGCAGCTGTACAAATCTCTGGTGCGGCCGCATTTGGAGTATTGCGTGCAGTTCTGGTCGCTGCAATATAGGAAGGATGTGGAAGCATTGGAAAGGGTGCAGAGGAGATTTACCAGGATGTTGCCTGGTATGGAGGGAAGATCTTATGAGGAAAGGCTGAGGGACTTGAGGCTGTTTTTGTTAGAGAGAAGAAGGTTAAGAGGGACTTAATAGAGGCATACAAGATGATCAGAGGATTAGATAGGGTGGACAGTGAGAGCCTTTTTCGTCGGATGGTGATGGCTAGCACGAGGGGACATAGCTTTAAATTGAGGGGAGATAGATATAGGACAGATGTCAGAGATAGGTTCTTTACTCAGAGAATAGTAGAGGCGTGGAATGCCCTGCCTGCAACAGTCGTGGACTCACCAACACTAAGGGCATTTAAATGATCATTGGATAAACATGGATGATAATGGAATAGTGTAGATGGGCTTTAGATTGGTTTCACAAGCTGCTGCACATGAACTGCTGTGGGAGAGGATCATATGATGTTGGTCCTCATGCCTCATTAGAAGGTGATTGATATCCGGTGATCAATACTCAGACCTCAAAGGCTTTTCGCCTATTGTCTGGCTGTGACTCTGGTCAAAAACCTGCAGCCAGTCTGGTTGAGGGTCAGAGGAGATAAGGGGAAGCAGTGACCAGCAGCACCTCAAAGTTAATGTGGATCTAGGAGGAGCGCCCCCTCACCCATTTTTCCATATTCAGGTAATGTTTCTCAACTTGCCTTTGCATTTCTTTTGCAAACTCTTTAAGGATTGCTGCTGAGACGTACACTGAAACAAAAAAAAACCTTTCTGACCTCATTTTGACGACTCTCATTCGAAGCACCTCAATCTTTGCAATCCTATTACTTTCTCAAGCTTGTACAGTAAGATGAAAGAGAGTTCATCAACACATCGGTTAACTTTTCAAGAGCAATTAGGTATGGGAAATGCATGATGGCCATGCGAATGATACTTACCTCCCATGAACAAGTAAAAAAATGATGCATTCATGTTTTCTCGATGTTGTATTTTAATATTTCTGATCTGGCACCAGAAAATACTGAGGATTGTTTTGCCTAATATGGTAGAAGAATTCTGTAATAGACAATAAATTGAAGCACTGCTATTTCCAGGTGGCTGCAGCCTAGTGTGGTGATGGTAATACTGCCGCTTGACATCAGGGGTGAAATTCTCCTCGACCCGGCAGGGCGGGGGGTCCCGGCATAGCAGAGTAGCGGCAACCACTCCGGCGTCGGGCCTCCCCAAAGGTGCGGAATCCTCCGCACCTTTAGGGGCTAGGGCCGCGCCGGAGTGGCTCCCGCTCCGCCAACTGGTGCCAACGGCCTTTGGCGCTATGCCGGCCAGCATCGGGGCGGGCCGAAAGGCCTTCGCCAGCCGGCGTGAGTCCGCGCATGCGCCGGAGCATCAGCAGCCACTGACGTCACCACCGGCACATGCGCGGTAGGGGGGGTCTCTTCCGCCTCCGCCATGATGGAGGCCATGGCGGCGGCGGAAGAAAAAGAGTGCCCCAATGGCACTGGCCCGCCCGTCGATCGGTGGGCCCCGATCGCTGGCCAGGCCACCGTGGGGGCACCCTCCGGGGACCGATCGCCCCGCGCCGCCAATCCCGCCGGCACAGAAGTGGTTTAAACCACGTCGGCGGGATTGGCCTGTCAGCGGCGGGACTTCGGCCCATCGCGGGCCGGAGAATCACCGCGGGGAGCCCGCCGATCGGCGCGGGGGGGCACACCAACCGGCGGGGCGTGATTCCCATTCCCGTCGATTCCCAGGTGGCGGACAATTCCGGCCATGGCGGGGGCGGGATGTACGCCGGCCCCGGGCGATTCCCCGACCCTGCAGGTTGTCGGAGAATTCCGCCCCAGGTGTGAGATCTCACGGCCAGAAATTGGTATGCGTTACAGTCATAGAATTTACAGTGCAGAAGGAGGCCATTCGGCACAATGAGTCTGCACTGGACCTTGGAAAGAGCACCCTACATAAGCCCATGACTCCACCCTATCCCCATAACCCAATAACCTTTCGGACACTAAGTGGCAATTTATTATGGCCAATCCACCTAACCTGCACATCTTTGGACTATGGAAGGAAACCGGAGGACCTGGAGGAAACCCACGCAGACACGGGGAGAAAGTGCAAACTCCACGCAGGCAGTCAGCCGAGGCCAGAATTGAACCCGGGTCCCTGGAACTGTAAGGCAACAGTGCTAACCACTGTGCCATCATGCCGCCTACATTTGTTTTATGCCCCAGAAATGAAGAAATGACATATCAGTTCTTGCCCTTGTCTGTTAAGAAGTCCTTCCTAACATCAGTCCTGAATTTACCTCTTGCACTTTATACTGTCCACTGTACTTGTCTTGATATCAAAACTTAACTAAGTAACAGCCCTTACTATTAACTCCTCTAATCCACTTGGTATCTTCATGCTACAAGGGGGTGAGTAAGAGGGGACCTTTCAACAGTCCCATCTCCTTTCACCCTGTCTACAGATCATCTAGTATGGCAGATACAATAATGAACTTATCATATTTGTTCCCATACACTGCGTTGTCTCGGAAACAGGGGTCATAGTGGTAGCAGATGGGAACACATTGCTGTAAACTTGCTTATCGTGCACTGACAAGGAAGTGAAAGCCTGCTATACATGAATTATATTTTGTGAACTGAAAAATATATATTCATTTCCACATTCGGCAAAAAGAGATCAGCGTTAAGTTGGTATGAACCTTGCTGAGAACAATGTCAGATTAGAAACTAATTTAACTCTATAAAAAAGAACAAAACATTCTGAGTACTTCTGATTGACTGGTTAACTCTCACTTTAGAAACGCTTCACAAATATATCAAAAGAAAGATTTTCTAAATTATTCAAATTAAATCCTGTTAATATATAAATGATGGAGAATACTTGAACAGCATTAAGACAACATAACCTTCACATACAGGGCACGATTCTCCGGCCTCATTATGCTCTCGGTCAAGCGAAACGCGGCCGGTGAGTAGTGGGAGAGGCCAAAAACAAGAACCACAGCAGCCACCAAACAGTTTGCTATGCACCCAATCTGCTCCCATAGACGCAATTAGATCTCGCCGTAGCGTGCGAGAAACCAATTATCACCACTTAAGCCTCATTTCCATAAATTAATGGGAGTCCCCCCTTATCCTACAGCCTCCCATCATTCAGCGGCCTCCCCAGCAAGTGGTCACACTGGCACCGATTAGTACTCCTTTTGAAAAACATGAACCTGACGGTAGGGTTTCTGTGGGGAACCGAGGAGGTGAGTAGCCATCTTTGCTCACAGGGAAATTGCCCGGGGGCGCTGGGCTTGCCACCCCAGAGTTCTGCAGGGGGTGGGGCACCCTCGGCCGGGGGTGGGGGAACCCTCTGTCGGGGTGGGCCGCGATGGGAAGGAGAGAAGGCATTTTGGGGGCAACCGGGAGGCAACCGCTCGTGTCCAACCCCTGGATCGTGTTTAGCCATTCCAAGGGCAACCCTTGTCCCATCTGCCCCAAAGACCAGCCATAACCCCACCAGCTGCCGAGGCCTCTGGCTAGCGCTAATAGGGAATTGGCAATCGTTAAATGAGCATATCACACAACCCAAGTGGATTCCCATGTGTGGGCGGGCCATGTAGCATGTGGGTGTCATTGCCTACCATCCCAGTCAAACCATGATGCTTGGACACCGTGCCTGAACACTGCGGGAGGCAACGCCACACACGCAACATCTGAACATCCAGGGGATGGGACACAGCTCTGGGGACATGTCTACGGCCAGATGGTGGGTAGTGCTATGGGAAGGGGAATATCACTCAGTCCAAATGACTTTACAACCTGCTGTCCGGGGTACAGGGTCTGGGGTCTGGTGAAGAGGGCCCACAGGGCATTCTGGCTGCAGGGCGGAAAATGGCGGAGGATCAATGTGGATTGGAGGGTCCGGGGCGGAACTGTTTGTCAGCCTAACACCCTCTCCCAATTCCTTACAGATAGTAAATGTAATGACAGGGATATTAGACGCAGAACTTGCCCTTGTGGTGCTGCTGCTAGGCCGGGTAGAGTTAACAGATGCTTGAGGCAGCAGTTCGCATGTCAGACCCCGCCCACACCCTGAGGACCTCGCCGCCCATCAGGCCAGGGAGGGACCCAGAGAGGGAGTCCCGCGGCGGCCCAGGGTGTACAGGCTGGTCATTCGCACAGATGACAGACAGTGCGTGCCGTGGGAGGTTCCGCCTTAACAAGGAGATGGTGCAACACCTGTGCCATGTCCTTGCAGACTTGGCACCACGTGGAGGAGGAGGACACTCGTTCCCAGTGGCCGTCAAGGTCTCTGCAGTCTTGACCATCTATGCCTCAGGATCTTTCCAGGGCTTGAGCGGGGACTTATGTGGTATCTCATAAGCTACAGCCCAAAAGTGCATCCATGAAGTCACAGATGCCCTGTTTGTCCAAGCAGCAAACGCTCTAAACTTTGACATGGACCAGGTCCAACAAGACCCAACCCGGGCAGCAGAATTCTCCGCATCGGCCATCGAGGGGAATACCCCACGTCCAGGGGGCAATGGATGGCACGCAAGTTGCCTTGGACTCACCGGGCCATCTGGAGGTGCCCTAAATCAAGAGGAAGAGGTTCCACTTCCTGAACATCCAGCTCGCATGCGACCACCACATGGAAATCATGTATGTGCATGTACGCTTCCCAGGGAGCGATCATGACAGCTACATTCTGGGGCAGTCGGACATCCCCGGCTTCTTCGAAGACCACCCCAGGATGGCTGGTTGGTTCTTGGGGGATAAGGGTTACCCGCTGAGGACCTGGCTAATGATGCCAGTACAGAGGCCAACAGCCGATGTGGAGACCTGATACAACGAGACTCACATTACCACCTGAGCTGCAATTGAGCGGTGCATCAGACTCCTCAAAACACGGTTCTGTTGCCTCGCAGGTTCTGTGGAGCACTGTAATACACTCCGGAGGGTCGTCCACTTTGTGGTGGTCTGCTGTGTCCTCCACAACCTGGCACAGGAGCGGGACAATGTGCTGGAGGTGAAAGTGCAGGAGCATGTGGCCACCTCCGAGGAGGAGGACGAGGACAAGGAGGTGACGGACCGGGAGGGGCTGGAGGACGAGCCCACAGAGAACTCACAGGACTAGCCATTAGAGCAGCGGCAGGTCCGGCAGGTCCGGAGAGCCAGGGAGGCCCTCATCCTCGCCTGCTTCACATAGGATGTGGCCTCATCCGTTATTCTGGCCCCTCACCACCACCCTCACCCCCCACAGGGTCTGTGTGACTGCACTCCAGGGTGATGGGAGTGGTTGGTACTGTCAGAGGGTTATTGTCAAGGGCAGGGGGGGATGATAACTCGCTAAGAGCTGAGCGCTGGTGCTGCTCCTTAATCTACGCCATAGTCTCACCCCTGCCATGTCTGCTGAGTGCTCGCTCACACCCATCATCCACACGTGGTGTGCTGGTGGGGGGGTGGTGGCGCAGCTGGGCGTGGGATTGGTCTTCTGCCCGCATTGCGGAAGAAGGTGTCCGAGACATCATATTGATCGACGTCAACTTTTTAACATTTGATACATATCCTTGTATCTGTAACTGCCCCAATCCCCCGATGGCACCATAAGATTCTCCCACCTCCTTACCCCCTACTCCCCCTGCCCCCTAGTGCCCTCTCAGTGATCCTCAACCTGCTTAACATTCCATGCGCTCCCGTTCCGCCTACGTGTATCCGCAGGATGCACATCGGAGGTGGAGGCAGCCTGCTGCCTATTGCTTCCTGTGCCCTAATGGGCGTCCTCTGGAGACCCTGGGACCACTTGCTGGGAGCACATGTCTCACTGTGCCACCCTGTTCTGGGTGCTGGCTCCAAGACATTGTCAGAGTCTCACGGGAGCTGGTGAGCGCCATCACCATTCCATAGGGTGGTTAGGGGTTGGCACCCAGAGCTTCCTCCACATGGTCGGTGCCCATAGGGCCCTAGCGTACACATCGAAGCGGAGGGGCAGCAGGACTGAGCCCCGGCTGCCCACACGTCATCTAGCGCTGTCAGCTTTGGCGGCTCCTGAATGTCTGCCCTGTGGCTGACCCTCTGAGACTCCCGGGGAACAGGGCATCCTATCTGGCCTCAACTGCGTCTCACAATTTGCCCAGATCGGCATCCTGGAAGCGTGGGGCTGGTCTCCTCGGTGGCATGGCTGCGAGCTGTGTGGGGTTGGCTGTGCAGGGGCGATTTAATTGCTGCTCTTCCTTGTTAGCAGTGGGCTGGCGAGCACTATTCCAGCGAATCAGCCGGCGGGACCGTCATTTGCGGCGTTAAGCCCATGGGGCCTCCTTAAGTGGACCAATTAACATTTTATAGCGGTGACAGCCTCGCCAGTCCGAGCGTCAGGAAGCTCGCGGCAGTTCCCGCTCGCTACCACATTTTGAAACTTTTCCACTAAATCACTTTTGTTCAGTCCAATAATGCCAAGTTAAAAAATGTTCTGGTAAAAGTGCTTTGGCATTAATTGTTGGAGATTCTCCGCTCCAACGCCGGGTGGGAGAATAGCGGGAGGTGGAATTCTCCGCAAGGCCCGACGCCGTTGTGAAACCTGGAGGGGTTCACGACAGTGTTGGAAGCCTCTCCCGGCCCCCTATTCTCCCCTCCACGGGGAGATAGGAGGGCCGTGTCGGGAGACTCGGCCGCCGGGCCTTGTCGCTGGCGTTAAGGCCCGGCGCGCCGAAAATGACACGGCTGACGTGCCTAATAACGTCAGCCGTGCATGCGCAGGTTGGACGACGCCAACCCGCGCATGCGCGGTTGCCGTCTTCCCCTCAGCCGCAAGACGTGGCGGCTTGATCTTGCAGGGTGGTGGAGGGAAATAGTGCATCCCATTGAGACGCCGGCCCGACGATCGGTGGGCACCTATCACAGGCCTGTCCCTTCCCGAGCACAGTCGTGGTGCTCAGAGTCCTGTACTCCCCCCCACAAGCCCCAAACGGGCATATCTCGCTGTTTCCACGACGGCAGCGACCAGGTGTGGTTGCCGCTGTCGTGAAACAGTCGCAAACGGCAGGCCGCTCGGTCCATCGGGGTCGGAGAATCGCAGGGGAGAATAGCGGGAGGTGCGGGAGCAGACCTCCCGCTATTCTCCCACCCGGCGTGGGAGCGGAGAATCGCGCCCACGGGGCCGGGAGAGGCTTCAGACACCGTTGTGAACCTCTCCAGGTTTCACGGTGGCATCGTGCCTTGCGGAGAATTCCGCCCCAGATATCCTCAGTCTAGTTTGACGTATTCTTAGGGATTTGTTCAAGTGACATTTGATCACATGGCAATTGAACATGTGACACTGCTCTCATGATGCTCACTCACAGTAAATCTGATGACATGTCCTTTGGCCACTATCTGCAAACATTACTGTATTTATTTTGGCTGACCGTCTCGGGATCACCAATCCCTGAATAAAACATTTGACATTTTATTTCATAGCGCAAACAAAGTAAGAGCACTAAAAATAGGCAGAATAAAGAACACATTAAGTAATATTTAAATAAAAACCTACTTCTGTGTTGTTTCTACAGTATTGATAATAATCAGAAACATCAAACAAATTCCACTGATTAAACAAAAACATTACTGTAAGACGATGATTTAGCTGGGCGCAAATCCCATAATGGTTGCTAAATGCCGCGAGCAGCCAGAAATAGGGGGCAGGATTCTCTGATCCTGAGGCTAAGTGTTGACATGGCCTCAGGAGGAGCAATTCTGGCCCCTATGGAGGGCCAGCACGGCACTGGGGCGACCCACGCCGCTCCAGCTGCTGATCCCGGCATCAAATGGGCACCGCACATGTGCAGTGGCTCCCTTCTCCACGTCGGCCCCGACACAAGGCGTAGGGCTACAGGGACCGGAGCGGAAGAAAACAGACCCCTAGCCCGAGAGGCCGTCATGCCGATCGGTGGGCGCCGATCGCAGGCCAGGCCACAGCAGAGCCCCCCCCCCCCCCCCCCCCCCCCCAGGGTCGGACCACCCGTCCCCTCTCACAGGCCGCCCCCGGACCCTTCCACGCAGAGGTCCCGCCGGCTAAGAGCAGGTTAGAACGGCACTGGCAGGACTCGGCTTTTTCAGTCCGGCCACTCAGCCCATCCCGGGCGGAGAATCGCGGGGGGGGGGGCACTGCGTCGACCGCACCGGCGCCAATGGCGGCAATTCTCCGCTCTGCGTCCTGGCGTCGGGTAGCCTGCCACGATTCGCACCGGTCACGGCGATTCTCCGGCCCGGCCCCGGGCTGATAGAATACTGCCCAGGATTTGCGCCAGTGCCCTAATCAAGAAATTGAAATGTAATTACTGGGCTTGACACCGTAGTGCCTGCCCACAACGCACTTGCCGCCTCCCATGGTGTGACGTCACGCCGGCGTGAATCATTACTACTTTTCAAAAGCGAAAACCAGTCATGGTGACCTCCCTGGGGGCAGGGAGGTGTCTGTAGGACTCGGGCTTGAGGGATAAGGCTGGGCATTGCCCCATGGCACCCTGGCAGTTCCAAGGGGGCAGTGCTAAGTGGACAGTGCCAAGGAGGCACTGGCACAGGGGATTTAGCCTTCTCAGTGGGCTGGGGTTCCCCTTATGTGTGTTGGGAGTGAGAGAGGTGACCCCTAATGCCTATATGGGGTGGGGAGAAGGGAGAGCTCCATTGCTAGCGAGGTTAGGAGGGGGTGCCCCGATGTTGGCATCATGCTGTGGGGGAAGGGGGGCCCAGTACTTGGAATGGAGTTTCCATTGCCGTGGTTGGTGGTGGTGTTGGAGGGGGGCAAGTGGGGAGGACCTTAATTTTAACTTTGAGATCTGGGCACCCTTTAAAACGGCGCCCTGATTTCAGAATCCCAGCTTTACTGGTGTGTTTCCTCCAGCTAGCTATATGATGCTTTCTAATACTTTGAAATTACAGAGTGCTGTTTAAGCAGATGAGAGGAGGAGCCTGAAACCGACAAGTTTTACACAGCTTTTCTCGCCTGATCGTACACACTGTGCAACTTAGGGAAAATTTTCTAAGTAACTAACTTTGAACGAAAGTATCATATAATGTGCTGATCAGTTACAATACACAGCAAATTATATGAAAGTGAGGTTGCCATAGTCCCAGACCATAGACTGCTTTCTCTTCTGAGGGGGAGAGCTGACGGGTGGTGATTTAACCTGAGGATCGCCACACCTCAGGCAAGGGGCAAAGTTGAGAAGGCGGGGCCGTTATGAATAATCTCAGCCAGTATGGGAATTGAACTGGCGCTGTTGGCCTCGCTCTGCATCACAAACCAGCTGTCCAGCCAACTGAGCTAAACCGAACCACTTCCTCATCAGATCATTCACCCTCTCCTTCACGCTAAAGAAATTCTTTTTGTCCACTATTCGTTTCAATGGCAATCCCAAGTAATTGCACAGATGTAATAGGAATGGGACAAAGAAAGTCCACAAATACATTTTTCTTCTGAGTTTCCGAATTAAAAGGATTGCAGCACACTTCACGAGGCCATGGACTAGTGGATAAGCTCGGGTTGTTTTCTTTGGAGCAGAGAAGGCTGAGAGGGACCTGACTGAGGTGCATAAGATTATGAGGGGCATGGACAGGGTGGATGTAAAGAAGCCATTCCCCTTAGTTGAAGAGTCAATAATAAGGTGAAAGAGAGGTTTGGAGGAGATGTGAGGAAAAACATTTTCACCCAGAGAGTAGTGGAAATCTAGAATTCACTGCCTGGGAGGACAGTTGAGACAAGAAACCTCACAATCTTTGGATAAGCATTTAAAATGCCATAACATTCAAGGCTACGAGCCAAATGCTGGGAAGTCGGATTAATGTAGCTTGAGAGTAGTTTTTTGTCAGTGCAGGCTTGATGGGCTGAAGGGCCTCCTCGATATTGTATGATTCCAGTGAAATGGGTTGACAAATGGCAGGTGAGTTTGAATGCAGAGAAGTGATATGTTTTGGAATGAAGAATGAGTAGCTCGGTAGTACCACCACAGATTGAGCTGGCGGGTACTAAAGGACATAATTGCTAGGCTGGGACTGCAGCAGGTGGTGAGGGAACCAACAAGAGGGAAAAACATACCTGGTCTCATCCTCACCAATCTGCCTGCTGCAGGTGCATCTGTCCATGACAGGATCAGTAGAAGTGACGACCGCACAATCCTTGTGGAGACAAAGTCCCATCCTCACATTGTGGATATCCTTTATGGACAGCACGGTAGCACAGTGGTTAGCACAGTTGCTTCACAGCTCCAGGATCCCAGGTTCGATTCCCGGCTTGGGTTACTGTCTGTGAGGAGTTTGCACGTTCTCCCCGTGTCTGCGTGGGCTTCCTCCGGGTGCTCTGGTTTCCTCCCACAGTCCAAAGATGTTCAGGTTAGGTGGATTGGCTATGCTAAGTTGCCCCTTAGTGTCCAAAAGGTTAGGCAGGGTTACTGGGTTATGGGGATAGAGTGGAGGCATGGGCTTAAGTAGGGTGCTCTTTCCAAGGGCAGGTGCAGACTTGATGGGCCAAATAGCCTCTTTCTGCACTGTAAATTCTATGTTCTATTGTGTTGTATGGCACTACCACAGTGCTAAATGGGATAGACTTCAAACAAATGTAGCAACTCAAGACTGGGCATCCATGTAGACCATCAGCAGCAGCAGAATTGTATTCAACCACAATCTTCGACCTAATGGCTCAGCATATGCCCCACTCTACCATTTCCACCAAGCCAGGGGATCAACCGTGCTTCAATGAAGAGCGCAGGAGAGCATGCCCGAAGCAACATCAGGCATAGTGAAGAATGAGGTGTCAACCTGGTGAAGCTACAACACAGGACTTGTGTACCAAACAGCATAAGCAGCAAGTAATAGCGATTGCACAATGAACACATCAGATCTAAGCTCTGTAGTCCTGCCACATCCAGCCATGAATGTTGGTGGACAATTAAACAACTCACTGGAGGAGGAGGATCCACAATTATCCCCATCCTCAATGATCCCCACCACCTGGAGGTTCCCCTCCAAGTCTCTCACCACCCCGACATGGAAATATATCGCCGTTCCTTCACTGTCGCTGGGGGAAAATCCTGGAACTCCCTCCCTCACAGCATAGTGAGTACACTTTCTCGCTGTGTCATAGACATAGACATAGACATAGAACAGTACAGCACAGAACAGGCCCTTCGGCCCTCGATGTTGTGCCGAGCAATGATCACCCTACTTAAACCCACGTAACCCGTATACCCGTAACCCAACAATCCCCCCATTAACCTTACACTACGGGCAATTTAGCATGGCCAATCCACCTAACCCGCACATCTTTGGACTGTGTGGGTTTCGTCCGGATGCTCCAGTTTCCTCCCACAGTCCAAAGATGTGAAGGTCAGGTGGACTGGCCATGCTAAATTGCCCCATAGGATGGGGTTGCAGGAATAGGGCAGGGGATTGGGCCCGAGTAGGGTGGTCTTTTGAAGGATCGGTACAGACTTGATAGACTGAATGGCCTCCTTCTGCATTGTAGGGAATCGATGAAGCTGGAAAAACTCAGCAGGCCTGCTAGAATATAGCAGGAGAGGAACCTTATCCATTGCAGACCTGAGTGTAAAGAGCAGAGTGGAACTAATTGGTCTCTCTGTTGGAGAGCCAATGGTCTCCATCTAAACGATATGATTCATTCTATGAAATCAGCAGTTGAAATATTTAGTAGTGGGAAGAAACACCTGCTGGGAGTGTGGATAAGAGAATCAACACTTCAATGTGGTAACCCTATCTCCTTTGTGTGCTCCTGTGGGTCACTGAATCTACCAAGAAAACAATATTTATAATTCAATAATTAGAGAAAATCTGGAAATACTCAATTAGAAAACTGTGTTGCCATAAACAACGTGTAAATAGAAATAATACAAATAAGCAAGTGGTAGGAAATGGAATTTAGCAAATCAAAGGCGTGATTTGAGAACAAAGGATTAAAAAAATAAAGATTGACAAAGCTAAATTTTCAAAAATGAAGATCAGAAGTCAAACCTAGAAAAGTAACCCTATAAAATTATAAAGAATTTGGAACCAGTAAAATGACTTTCAGATGTTGCTGCAAATTCACCTCACTTAAACACTGCTAAAAACTGAAGTTCGCTAAAATGTAGATGCGAACTAATGAATCAGCCAAATAGCTGAGAGGTTGTTATGACTCCTCACTCTGAGTGTGAAATATTATTGCCAACGCTCATCCTTTTGCACTTCCACATCTTTCATTGCTGTTTAAATGTCACACAAATCCCAATATGCACTTTTAAGCAAATCGTCGGGGAATTTATCATTTTAAAATTTTAAAATACTGAAACAATACAATGGCTTGAGGATCCCATAGAGGAGTCCCTTATTCCACCAGATAGCACTCTGAACTTTAAACTCAATTTCACATCAGCCTGTGTTGACAGAATATCAACCTTCAGACAATCCTAATCCTGTCTGCTCATCCTGCCATCCACAAATGTACCCTGTAATACCCAGCAAGAATGGGAATCACGCCCCACCGGTCGGCGTGCCCCCCCCCGCGCCGATCGGCGGGCCCCCCGCGGCGATTCTCCAGCCCGCGATGGGCTGAAGTCCCGCCGCTGACAGGCCTTTCCCGTCGGCGGCAATCAAAACACGCCTGGTGCCGGCGGGATTGGCGGCGCGGGTAGGCGCCGGGGTCCTGAGGGGGGCATGGGGTGATCTGGCCCCAGGGGGTGCCCCCACGGTGGCCTGGCCCGCAGTCGGGGCCCACCGATTGGTGGGTGGGCCTGTGCCGTGGGGGCACTCTTTTTTTTCCGCTCCGCCATGGCCTTCACCATGGCGGGGGCAGAAGAGACCCCCTCCCCTGCGCATGCGTCGGTATGATGTCAGCAGCCGCTGATGCACCGGCGCATGCGCGGACTTCCGCCGGCCGGCGAAGGCCTTTTGGCCCCCGCTGGCGGGGCACCAAAGGCCGTTCGCGCCGGCCGACGGAGCGGGAACCACTATGGCGCGGGCCTAGCCCCGAAAGGTGTGGAGAATTCTGCACCTTTGGGGAGGCCCGTCGCCAGAGTGGTTCACGCCACTCCGTCCCTCCGGGACCCCCCGCCCCGCCGGGTAGGGGAGAATCCCGGCCCTGGTAGGGATCTACTGGATAATGTACGTATCAGTTTTTTAAAATTTGGAGTATCAAATTCTTTTTTTCAATTAAGGGGCAATTTAGCATGGTCAATTCACCTACCGTACACGTCTTTTTCGGTTGTGGGGGTGAGACTCACGCAGACACGGGGAGAATGTGCAAACTCGTGGCAGCATGGTGGCGCAGTTGTTAGCACTGCTGCCTCATGGCGCCGAGGTCCCAGGTTCGATCCTCGCTCTGGGTCACTGTCCGTGTGGAGTTTGCACATTCTCCCCATGTTTGCGTGGATTTCGCTCCCACAACCCAAAGATGTGCAGGGTAGGTGGATCGCCACGTTAAATTGCCCCTAATTGGAAAAATTGAATTGGGTACTCTAAATTTACTTTAAATAAAAAAGAATGTGCAAACACCACCCGGACAGTGACCTGGGGCCAGGATCGAACCCGGGTCCTCAGCGCCCTGAGGCAACTACTGTGCCACCATGCTACCCAGTGTACATATCATTATTATAGATAAATTTAAGTCCATTATTTTACTCGGTGTGAACTCCCCATGTCCTTATTAAGCACCCTTTGCAGCAGAGCTAATAGATAGCAATCAGGAGTGGGAAGGAGCCTTGCCTGACTTTCTCTTTCCCTGTCCCAGCGGCCCCAAGTCCAATTGCAGTGACCAGACCTCCACCTTAGTTAACAGATGGAGTTCAGACCCCTGATGATCTGCTTTACTCAGCACCTCACAGGGTAATCATTTATTTACCAACTGTCAATGGTTAGGAAGGAAGAGGTGGGCCATTAAACAGAGAGCCTGCCTGGCCAGCTGGTTTGTATGTGATGTTATGCTGTAGCCATTGTCATTCATCTACCATCAAGTTGCTCAAGAAATCCAATACCTAATCAATCTCAGATTTCTCCTTTGTAACTGAATACAATGTATTCAATGTGGAAAATGATTCAAGAAATTCCCTCAGTTAATAACTATTCCTGACTGAGGAACAACATAATAAAGTGTTTAGTAAATGTTTTCATTCCATATTGTTACGATCGGGTGAGATGGGGTAGAATGGCGCTCCTCTTTTTCCACTCCTCGTTTTGACTGCCTTTATAAAATAAAAGATATGTTTGGCAATTCAGTGATTGTTTAATTGTTCACATGGTGTAACTGTAAAAAAGCATACACAGATAGGTTTTCTTGGAATGAATAGTATTTATTTTATTTAACGCACTGCATACACAGACAGACACACAACTCTGGATTCTGTGTTGAACTAATTTAAAGATGTTGTAGATGTTTAAAGATGTTGATGGACAATTTATATATTTTCTTCTGGAGTCAGCAGCTATTGGGGTGATTCTTAAAACACTGCTGCAGCATGTGGATGGTCAAACAACAGACAAGGTTCAAGCTTGCAGGATGGATGGAAAGGCCAAGAGGACATACTCAGTCCTGTTCCTGCTTCCTCCGAGTCTTTCTTCTTCTATCCTCTAGCCTGGAGAAAGGCATTTTCTTAAGGCAGAAGAGGATTAGTTGACTCATAACATGATTCCCTCTCACCATCTGAACAGTTGCCCAAACATGGTCATACAAGTTGATTCCAAGTCCGTGGCTTAGACATGACTAGATAATGGCTGGATGAGTTCCATTCTTCAAAGTGATTGTGCCTAATGGCTCATTCTGCACCCAGTTGAATCTATTGTTCTGGGTGTTGTGTGAATGGTTCAGGAGATTAGGCCATTCACATTCTCTAAGGTGTGTCCTTTTTTAGCACAATTCTTGCAATTTGCATTTTTACTCCAGCAATCAGTTGCTATATGCCCAGTTTTTGCACATTGTTGGCAATTTTGAACCTGCGTCTATGTTCGGGTCTTAGCCAATATTGTATAGATTTTAGTGCCCGAGCATAAATGTTGCACATCCTTAGCTGCTAATTTCATAAAGATTGTGACTTCTAAAGCCTTCTTTAGGTCTAAGTTACTTTCTGTTAACAGCCTTTTCATGATAGCTTCTCTGAGCCCACACACATGTCTGTCTCCAATAGTGTCATTCAGGACATCTCCAAATTCACAGCTTATTTCTTGAAAATAGCTATGAATTGTGTGATTAATTCAACTCCTTGCTAGTTCCATTTATTGGACCGGAACCTCTTGGTGATGACCAAGGGTTTCAGTGAGAAATGGCCCTGCACTATCTCCAAAATCTCACCACATGTTGTTGAGCCAGGTTTTTCTAGTTGTCCCAGATTTTGAAAAATTCACCGCCAACACCTACCCCACTCCACCCTCTACCCACGCCACCCCAACTTCCCACAGACACACACACACACATTGTGCTCTGGAAAGTTGGGACTATTATATCTGTCAAAATTTTGTTCACCTCGCCAAAGTGTCCAAATCTTTCAACATATGGGGCTGAATTCTCCACCAGCAGGATTCTCCATTTTGCCGGCAGCCCGGAGGTTTCACGACGACGTGGGAATGCCACACAATGGAAAACCCCATTGACAAGTCGGTGAAACGAAGAATTCCGACAGTGTGCTGCACCAGAAATCTGATTCCAGTGTTTGGTGTTTTGATCATACAGTTCCATGGTGCCAAAAAACCCCACCATTTTTACCATGGGAAGGCTTGCATCAGCACCAATGTGTCACAAAGCCTTTAGCATTACCTCACTTCTTTACTTTCCTGTTCAAACAAGGTAACCCTGAGCTCAGCCTGTTGCTTTCTGAATTTTACATGGTGTGTTACAAAACTCCCCTAGTTCTCAATTAATTGTTGCAGGATATTTGTTACTTTACTTGCTACTTACAATAGAGTTACACTGTTCCAGACCTTTCTGAGCAGAGCACAAGCATCTTTTGATGCTGTTGTCACCAAAATCCTTCTTTAAATTTTGGTTACTTAAACAGTTGCTGCCATTATTCAGCATCCCTCCTTTTACAACTTTGGTGTAGCAATGTTTTATCTTCTTTAGTTCCTTTTTGGATGGTTGCAGCATTGATCAAGAATTTATTTTACTCCACTGGATTTCTGCAGTTCTTTTCGGGTATGTGCAGTGTGGATCAACCACTTATTCGCCAGTTTCTTTGTGGTATTTTTAAAGGATAGTCTTTCAGACCACAAAGATAAAAGCAAGAGCTTTATTGGAAAGGTTTATTGACTTCTCTGCAGGCTGCTAGACTAGCCACCCTCACACCCCACCCTCTGCCTTACCACGCCCACCACCCAATCAGCTGGCACCCACTGACAGGGCATCACGCGGCCCAGCCAAGGGCAATGCCCACAGTAGCCCCTTCCAGGGGAAGGAGTGTGACAGAGCGTACCAATGGCAAGGGCAGTGTCAGCAGGGACGGGCACCACCAGGACCAGAGGCCCCCACAGTGCCCGGGATGTGGTAAAGAGGGAGGGAGGGGAATATGTGGGGGCAGAATCCGCAGTGCCAACAGAGGCCACCATGCAGCCCATTTGACCTGGTTGGGCAAGGGGTATGCACCGTGCTAACGTGTTGGCTTTTCGCCCCCTGCAGACAATAGATATTGGAATTCAGCCAGATACGGCGGCCTTCCTCCCTGTTAATGCAACCCTGGGGAATGCACTGAGGCTGTAGGAGCTGGAGGTACCCGAGGAGGAGGAAGCTGCAGCAGCAGAGCCTGTCCCAGGGAACAGGAGGCAGCTGCTGAGGATGGAGAGCGAGCCAGAGGAGGAGGTGCAAAGGAGGCGGCGAGTGTTTTGGCAGCGCCTGTCATTCGAGGACCTGCCGGACCGGGCATGCCGTCGAAGACTCCGGCTGAGCAGGGCAACAGTGTGACATATATGCCAGGTCATGGCAAACCTGGCACTGCAGGAGAATGGAGGAGGACACCCGCTCCTGTCAGCCACCAAGGTGACGGTTGCCCTGAATCATTACACCACAGGGTCCTTCCAGATGGCGAGTGGGGATCTGTCCGGAATCTCACACAGCTCAGTGCGCCTCAGTGCACAGGTGCATCCGCACTGCCACAGGGTTCCCCGTAGTCGGCAAAATACATCCATTTCCATGTGGACCGAGGCCACCAAGATGCCCGGGCAGAGTAATTCATCGCCATCGCCAAGATGCAGTTTATTATCAGCAACTTGGGATAAGCAACTTTGAATTTGAACAATGATGTGGAATCAAATATGGGCAAACATTAGTGAAGAATTGCTTACTTGAAATCATCTAAATTATTAGCCCATTGAAAAGAGATTTATGACAGATCACAGCTTTTCAACAACTTTGGAGGTTAACTCTATCCAAGCCACTGATTGACAATATCGTGAGGGATATCCCTTCCTTTCAAAACAAAAGTAAATCTCCATACCAGATTTAAATAATATCTTTTTAAGAACTTTTCTGCTTCATATTTGATCTTAGAATTCACTGAGTATTTCTATAAACTGGCAGTAGGCAATTATTCTTTCATAAACCAAAGGCTTTCAAAGCTGTCAATAAAAGATGAAACAAGTTACATACTTGTCGTAATGAACTGCATTGAATCAAAACAGATATTTTGAACACAAATAAACATTGTATATTTGTCGTAAGATAGTTTCCCAGTATCAAACACAACTCTTCTTGCTGAATTTATAGAGGGTTCAGAACACTTTGATAAACTGAATGCTCTGGTTATTTGTTCAAATCTATTTAGTGATGTTTCTTTTTCATTAAGACCAGCCATCAGATATGACAGATACATGGAATAGTGCGTGTTAAACTTAATTAAACAGAAAAAGGTTTCAGAGAAAGCCACGAGATGAGGCCGCACCGTTTGAACTATGAGGAAGAAATTTTCAACTGAGAGACATTTTGCTCAATAATGTAAAATACAATCCTGTAGATTATTGGGTCACTGTTTTGCAAAATCAAGCCAGAAGTAAAAAATGTATCATTGCATAGTTCCTTATATAACTATATTGCTGCTAATTTAATTAAGCCCAAATGCTGGTGTTAGAAGTCTCAAATTGCACACCATATGATAATAATAATAATCTTTATTGGCACAAGTAGGCATACATTAACCCTGCAATGAAGTCACTGTGAAAAGCCCTTTGCGTGTGATGCAGCCAAGGTGAGAATTCACTTCCATGATCCGTACCCAAAACTGTTGTGACGGAAACTGCAGGCAGAGAAATTGCCTTGCTCTAGCTCTCCACACAAAGTGGCTGCTGACCACTCCTCCACATCTTCAGTAAACAACAAGGAAGATGGACTTCCCTTCTGTTAGAGCTGCCAAGAAAAGGTGACAATAATAGCCCTGAGATCCTCCTACGGGGGAAGAGGGCCTCCACTTATTTTTTTTTCTTCCAAGAGCTACAGAAGGGACAATTTTCCAAATTTTAAGGTTCCGTTGAATGATCTGCCCTGTCTAGTAGTGCTGTATTGGTTACCACCTTTTGGTACAATCTGAATTTCACACCCAGACAACTGTCAGCTTCCATCTTGATTGTGGATATCTGACCATAGAGGCTAAACACCAACCCAGAGCACTTGGAGAACAAACCTAATCATAATCGCTCAAACAGCTTCCTCCAGTATCCAGTATGAAAAATGAAAAAAATGAAAATCGCTTATTGTCACAAGTAGGCTTCAATGAAGTTACTGTGAAAAGCCCCTAGTCACCACATTCCGGCGCCTGTTCGGGAAGGCTGGTATGGGAATTGAACCGTGCTGCTGGCCTGCCTTGGTCTGCTTTCAAAGCCAGCGATTTAGGCCTGCGCTAAACCAGCCCCTTATGGCATCATGTGGCACCTTGACTATGTTCCAAAAACATGTCTCTGAAAAAACTGCACTGAGGCATTAATAGACAAGGTCTTCCGGCTGGATGCACTGACAGGATCTTCCGCGCCAGGCAACAGTGCACCCACACCGTGGGTTTCCTGGCAGCGTGGGGGGGATTAAATGGGAAATCCCATTGACAGTGATGAGGCCAGAGTATTCAACCACCAGCCAATGGCAGGCTACCTCCTGCCACCAAGAAACACGGCCACACAAAGTGGTGACCCAATAATAGGATTCCAATGGAATCTGGCGAGCATATAATGCTCCATTGTGTGAGCATATATCTGATGCATGGAGCCAATGGGCCAAATGGCCTCCTTCTGAGCTGTCATATATGACTCTCTATCAGTGTGTTTCTGAGCCTGATTGAAGTTTTGAATAAATGCTCTCTACAACTTTCAAAATATTTATTTTGGAGTTTAAATGGGTGGCAGAATCTACCATAGAAGACAGTTGCGCACCTCCATTATCCCTATTCCAGTCTCCATGCAACCTTGCACAGTCTCAGCATCCTCCATGTCCTTATTATTAAGTACCCTGAGATGTTCGATGTGAGCTGCACCATGTAAATATTTCCATATATGAAAGGGGACACTATGAAAATGTAAGTGGCTAATATTTTCTTGGATCATTTTTATAGATATTGAAGTAACAGGTAGCCGGACAGTGAGATACTTTCAGGCAGTGACATCCCAAAATAATCTTTTTTTAAAAAATATTTTTATTCTCTTCTTTTTCACATTTACTCCCGAATTTACACCCACCAACAATAAACAGTAATCCGCAACAGATATGTCAATCCCCATAACAATGATCCCATCCTCCCACCAACCCCCAAACATCAGCCCGCATGTTTACATAAACAAATGACAAAAAGGAATCAGGGATTATCCATAGTCACCCTTAATACACACAGCCCCCCTCCCCCCAAACCTCCCACCCATCCCCCCCTAATTAATGTTTGATGTTATCCAGTTCTTGAAAGTGCATAATGAATAATGCCCATGAATTGTAGAACCCCTCCAACCTTCCCCTCAGTTGAAACTGGTCCCCCTGCCACGCCAGGGCACAGGGTGGAGAGGCTGCTCCCCATCCCAGCAGGATCCGCTTTCGGGCGACCAACGAGGCGAAGGCTACGATATCTGCCTCCTCACCCGTTTCCAACCCTGGCTGGTCCGACACCCCGAATATGGCCTCCTGGGGACCCGGGTCCAGCTTCACATGCACCACCTTGGAAATTACCCTAAAAACCTCCTTCCAGTACTCCCCTAGCTTTGGACAGGACCAAAACATATGAATGTGATTAGCGGCCCCCCCCCCCCCACCACCACCCCTCCTTCAAAGAATCGGCTCATCCTCGCCCTCGTGAGGTGTGCTCTGTACACCACCTTCAGCTGTACCAGCCCCAACCTCGCACATGAGGTGGAGGTATTCACTCTCTGGAGCACCTCACACCAGAACCCCTCCTCCATATCCTCTCCCAACTCTTTCTCCCACTTTGCTTTGATCCCTTCCAGTGGTGCCTTGTGAAATAATCTTTAAAGATTAAAAAGTGGTCTAGCCATTATAGGCTTTCTCATGTTGCAAAGCCTTCTTCAAACTTTTTTGTGATATTACAGCTTTATTTCTGAATCTTTGATTACATCAGACATATGGAGTTACCTTACAGGGTTGTACCTCAGTTTAGTTGGCTGGTCATTGTGAGCAGTACCGGTGGGTGGGTGGGGATTGGGGAGGGTGGAGATGGGGTTGGCGTTTTGAAATCTAAGGGCGCTGCAGTTACTTAAAATGCTCCAAAGCTCACAGAAGTAAAGAATGTGAGGAAAACTAGATTGTCAGCAATCAGATGCCATGTCAATTTTGCGTCAAAGAATTATCTGTTGGCATTATACGGTGTCCTTGTCCCAAGAGCAGGGTGGCAGGTGTGGGTTGCACAATGCCCACAGCCTACCCACCACTCTGCAATTTTACCAGCAGCTGGAGAGGAGTCGGGAAGCCTTCTAGGCCATTGGCCAATTGAGGTGCTTAAGCAGATGAAGGCTTCCTCCCACTGCTGTAGAGATTTTACCTGCAGCAGGTCAGGCTGGTGCCACGATTTTGGCATGCCAGGTGAAATCTGGCAGACTGCCTGTCAGGCAAGAAGGTGTGTCTGTTTTCAAGCCCCCTCTGCCAATCACAGCCCTGTCTGCACAAGGTATTCGTCATAACCCCCAGGAGGACCATGGGGGAAACCATTATTGATCTCCCCGTGGGACTCATGGAGTACGAGCTTCTCAGATAGAGAGTGGAGGTCAACTACCTGGGGCTTGTTATGAGTCTGTGTGTGGTTAGTCCTCTGAGCTAGGATTGTACTGGGAGCGATATGCTGCATTATGCGACCTTTGTAAATACTGTAGTGTAAGTAAATCTATGTTCAGTTACCACCAGCCTCCTGTGATTCATTAATTTATTCACCCCCACATTTTCTCTCCAGCACATCCTGGAACCATGGCCTCCATCCATTTTGCCGTGTCCCCTAGATGACTTCCTTCCTTGGGGATTGTTGTAGTCCTAGTCGTGGCCAATGCTCCTCGTGATACTGTTGATACAGGAGAGCTGCTGGCCGTTTGGTGTGCAGTTCGCAAAGGTGGGACTTCCTCCCCAATTGATGGGCAAGGCCCATTCAAGCCAGTGAACTGCCCGACAATTGCAGGGTGAACTGGCCAATTGGAGGTGCGCTCAAACGCTCGAGACAGCCCACAGTGTAAAATTCAGTCCCTAGATATGGAACGCAAAGAAGGAGGCTATTTGATCCATCATACCCATGCTGATATGAGTGCCTTATTCCACCCCCCCGCAACCCCCACATACTTACCATGCTGAACCTAACACTGTTCTCAGCTCGGTCATTCTTACAGCCAGCTGTATATTTCTCGAAGTATTGTGAACCAACAGATCTTAATTCAAATTAAATTAAATCAACCAAGCTATCTGAGTGCAGTGCACACAGAGCACCAATTAGAAAGCTCTGTGATTCTATTTGTGACCTCTGCTGGTGAAAAAAGTAAATTGTTTCTGTCTTGTGAAAATTAAAAATGGTCTTATAATCAAATTAAACTAAAAGCTGCAAATATTGGTCAAGAATGTTACAAAAATGACATAATCAGAATGGGGGGGGGAATTCCCAATCCTGTTTTTGGGGAGCAGGATCAGCGGCAGGAGTAGGAAATCCCACAGAAGTCCCAAACAGCAGTTTATGCCGGGCCAGATTTACGGTTCCAATTGTCCCTGCCAGTAATGTAATCAGAATCCCAACATTCTACGTCAGAAACCCCATTTGAATGTATTGAAATCAAATTATCAGGCCTTTACACATGGTGGAACTCCCCCCCCCCCCCACATCCAACCCTCAGCACCCCCGCCCCATCGTCAGAATGTTCCATTCATGTCGGTGACGTGACTCACAACAGGCACCTGTCGAGCAGAACCCACCAGAGGATCACAGGCGAGTACATCCCCCAGAGGAGAGAAGGTCATTCCCAAATAGTGCCAAGGAGCAGTGACCAGGCAGTGCTGGGGGCTGTGCCAGGGGGCAGTGCCGGATGCAGCACTGGGGAGGGGGTGTTCTGTGTGGGGAGATGTGTTTCATAGGTGGCCGTTCCATGGGGGAAGTTCAATGAGGGTGGGTGGTATATTCTGTGCCAAGAGTTTCATGAGACTGGCAGGGGTGCTCAGTTGTGGGGGAGACTATTTTTAATTTTTTTTTGTATCAGGGCGCTCCTTAAAAATGGCACTTTGATCTGGTGGGTCCTCCAGCGTGATGTCTTGGGACCTACACCTCAATTTTTTTTTTCTAAGACACTAAAAGTATGGTGCAGGAAGCCGCCCTTAGAGCCAGTAGCTTCAATGCAGCTTTTCCCATCCGTTGTGCCATTCTGACTAAAAATGAGAACATTCCACCCACTATTTTCTACATTATTTTAAAATAAGCACTGAGATTCCACTTCGTGCCGTTGAAGAAGCTAAGCGTAACTATTTACAAGCTCTCATGGCTGCTATTCCTTTCAGTGCGATAAATACCTCCTTTCATTCATATGATTAATAGCCTAATTAAAGCAAACCCCTTAGGTGCACTGAATTGTAAAATGTTTCATACCCAGTCATCTTTGGTGGTCTTTTGTCTTCAGGGTCATTTACTAACCACCAATTCTCAAAACAATAAATGGTTAAGACAGCAGTTTTTGAGTGTAACGTTCTTCACAATCAGCATAAGTCCACTCCTTAACGTGATTATAAAGATATGCAAGATACCAACTATTGCAGAAAATAAGATTCTAGAGCCCGAAGGAGTTTAGTGTCCATTTGTCAGTTCTGTCATAGGGCTACTTCAAAGGAAAGTTAAGGATCAACCACATTCTGTGACATTGAGTAAGGATAGCAGGTTCATTTCCTTAAAGGATAATAGTGAACCAATTGGGTTTTTATGACAATCTGATAGATTTATAGTCCATTTTACAGAGAGCAGCTGTTCATTCTTGATGTAATTATCAAATTGCCACAGTACGATTTGAACACATTCTGTGGATTCCCAATCCAGCAACATAATCATACACATTATGCATATATCTTTCATCCAGTATACCCTCCCAGTTTGTCATGGTTGCACATGGTAAGATCACTCTTTTAATGTTACATTTTGATAATTAGTTTAAAGTACAACAGCAGCATATCAGAATTATAGAAATAGGAAAAGCATAACTTTTTGAATGCAGTAAACAGCTGGAAAAGTGCTAGTGAGGAACTCTTCCAGAATTATGCAAACAAAACGCTTGGGCGCGATTCAGCAGACTCAGGTTAAAGTCGGCTGAACGGCGTGTTTAGAGACAGACCGGGCTATTCAGCGGCACTTGGCTGTTTTATTTGGCCTCGGTGAGGAACACCCCGTCATGGCCACTCATTTCCTGCACTGGCAAACTTCAGCTTGCCAGCAGGAAAGGCTGCTTGCAGATCGGGTGCCATTTTGTTGAGCAGTCCTGATCTTTCCCCCCCTCCACCTTTCAAGCCCTCTCCCAGCTTTATTGACCCTTCCTCTCCCCATCCCAACCTTGGGGAAGCCCCCAGGAACACTCTTCACTCACCCCTCCTCCAAGTGGCAAGGCCGGCTGGGCCTGACTCCTGGCACTGCCAACTTGGCACCTGGGCAACCCAGCACTCCCAGGCTGGCATCCCAGTGGTGCTCCGGTGCCAGAGGGAGCGCTTGGGTGCCACCCTGCCCTGAACCCGACCACCCGGGATCCCCAATGATCTGATGATGTCACGCCTGGTCCACGTTTGTGTAGACCAGTACTAAATGGTGCCCTGGCGACATCTCCCAGACACAGCTGTTGCGTACTGGGCGCCAGGTGAATCCATCGTCCGGGTACTTAAATGCGCCATTAGGCTAATTTAAATATTCAACTCGCCCAGGGAGGGTGTGATCCAGATCACGCTGGGCGGAGCAAGTCATGTGAGTCGCAATCAACCCGGCGCCTGTCAAGGAGTCCGATTCACCTGGTGCGGATTCATCCGGATCCGCACCAGGCATAACAGGGTTATTGCATCACAACAGTTAGGTATGTAGGCTGTAGGTCCCAAAGAGCTGCAGATCTTATCAAACAACATGTCCCAACCGCTTGTTCACAATGGGCAAGGTGCAGACTGTGCCCAGCTAGCCGGTCCTTGGAAAACTCAATACTCTCTAGCATTAGATGTGGTTCTGCAATTGGAGAACATTTGCTAAATAATCCTTAGTGTGCTAAACATTTCCCCATTAAATTGGCTGACAACTAATTTAAGATTGTCAGTTGGGCTCACAGTGTGGCGCATTTGCCTGTACTGGCAGCTACATATACACAGGGCCCTGTTCTTTGCAGACTGAGAGAAAATATAAACACATTGTGCCTGTTTCAGCTAGACAAAATAAGTGATAGCCATTCGCTGGTTCATTCCTCAGGGTAATGCACTGACCAACCAGTGTCAACCTGCCTGCTTATTTTTTCAAACAATGCTTGGCAGCTAACTATCAGTCACCATTAACTGGTGTGTTCTTCATGGCAACACCTCGACAGAGTCCAACCAAACAGCACTCTCTTCTCATACAGTACAAAATTGTTGTTTCCACTGACATTGGTTTTCTTGCGATTGTTCTGATAAATGCGAGACAAAAAATTTCAACAAAATGTCTTTTCTCACCACATATGTGACTTCTTTATTCAATATCATCAACATTCTCAATCCAAATGAAATCTGTCAGCTTGTACACATTCACAACTTGGAATTTAAACAATACACAGTGTAGAAGAGTCGCTGACTTCGCAAGAAAAAGAATGATTGCTGTACACGAGACGAAGGGAAAGGCTGAAGGCAGAGATATTTCAGAGGGCACTGGAGGTCTTTATTGCTTGTCAAATGAGACAATTCTGACATAGATTACAATTGTACTGCAGATGTTATTTACTGGTTCCAGGGCAGTTTTGAAATAATTCTGGAGTTAGACATTGAGCTTTGTCTCAGTTGCTTGTGGTAAATCAGATTACAGTTTGACGTGCTTCAAGAGTGACGGTTTGATAGCTGTGACGTGCTGTAATTTTTAGCTGGTTCATGGCATTAGCCGTTGAGTTTTTGATTGAACCATGATAAAAAGTTATTCTCACCCATTTTCATGTTTGAGCCAATGTCAAACATTCCTTTTAAATGTTTTATTGGTTTAAATTCTTCACGTAGCAAAGTCATATTGTCGATTTATCAACTATCAGGATGCAATTTCCACTGGGTGGAAAGTTTGATTACTATTATATAATTCTTCAATTTAGGAAAATAATTTTTCCTGAATATTTACACACAGACAAAGCACGTTGATCAATAATTCTTTAGCAGACTTGCAGTTCTTACATCGGAATGATCAATCCTTCAGTATAGATCTCAGCGGACATTAATATGAGTGGTTTGACCATCAATATCTAAGATGCCATCCCACCCCTTCCAACAAAAGGAAAACACAACGTATACAATGGCAACAATAAATATTGAAATAAATTAGGATTATGGAGATACTTCATAACAAATTTTCCCAAGGAAGTTCAGAGAAGGAAATTATTGCTCACTCATAGAACATAGAACAGTACAGCACAGAACAGGCCCTTCGGCCCTCAATGTTGTGCCGAGCAATGATCACCCTACTTAAACCCACGTAACCCGTATACCCGTAACCCAACAATCCCCCCATTAACCTTATACTACGGGCAATTTAGCATGGCCAATCCACCTAACCCGCACATCTTTGGACTGTGGGAGGAAACCGGAGCACCCGGAGGAAACCCACGCACACACGGGGAGGACGTGCAGACTCCACACAGACAGTGACCCAGCCGGGAATCGAACCTGGGACCCTGGAGCTGTGAAGCATTGATGCTAACCACCATGCTACCGTGAGGCCCCATGTGAGGGGCCTCATGTGAGGGGTCAACGTCTGGTGCAGGAGGGAAGTTCATGATAGAATAATTGACACTGGATAGAGAAAGATTGATCAGCCAAATTGTTTTAACTCTTTTAGATTATCTTTTGCAAGCACCCTAATTTGGGTTAGCACTGCTGTCTCGCGGCGCCGAGGTTCCAGGTTCGATCCCGGCTCCGGGTCACTGTCCGTGTGGAGTTTACACATTCTCCCCGTGTTTGGGTGGGTTTCGTCCCCACAACCCAAAGATGTGCAAGGTAGGTGGATTGGCCACACTAAACTGCCCCTTAATTAGCAAAACAGAATTGGACACTCTAAATTTTTTTTTTTTTAAATAGATTATCTTTTTCTCTAATGGACCAACAAGACTATTTCATGGGCGGGATTTTCCGTTTCAGCGGCTAAGTGCCGGCTCGAACTGGGAATTCACGACAGGTTTGCCATGAAAGAATCGGCGCCGACCCCCCACCAATTCTGGGACTGATACCAGCAGTGACAGTGGGTGAAACTCCCGACTCCCACACCGAAAACGGCTGGAGATTGGGCGGGTACCGGGCTGCGGATGCGCACGGCTGATGACCTGTAGCGGTCGTGCCGTACAACATGGTGCTGGCCATGCGCAGACCCGACCCCGCCATCCACCACCCCACAGGCCATCCCCTGGCCAACCCCCACCATTCCTCCCCCGGCCAGTGGCACGGATCCCGGCCATGTGTGGCGGCGCTGGACACAGTCCGCAGCCGCCACACAGGTTCCAGACCGCTGAGACCACACGTGCCCCGTGCAGTCGGGAACTCGGCCCATTGGGGGCGGAGCATCATGGGCGTGCCGGACGATGACATGCCATCGCTGTTGCAACAGCGCACATCGATTACGCCATTTCCGAGGGGAGCATGGCAGACCGGCATCAAACTGGCGCCGGCCCCGATCTGGGCATCGGAGTCAATTCTCTGTCCAATCGCCGATTATGATATCGACATCGGGCAACTGCAATGTCGCCCTAAGGGTTGACGCCAATGCAGAATTCATCGACTTTCACGACAGAAAATCTGGTGCCACACCTGTATCGATTCCACTACTGTTAAGGGACTAGCGCGGGGTCACACGTCACGCCCCACACACACCAGCCAACAAAATGGCAGCAAGGAGAGCAGCGATGCCGAGCTGGTGACCCTTTTGAGCGCGGTGGAGGAGCAGAGGATGACTCTGCACCCTGGCCGGGAAAGAGGCTACCAGCTGCCGCTGTTTGCCATACCTGGACGCAGGTGGCAGAGGTGGTCAGCACCGTGGGCAACACCGTCCGGACAGAAAAAACTGCACAACCTCCTCAAGGTGGCCAGGCTGAATAGGCAGCACTATGCCCCTTGCAGTAACCCATGCCCCACACACGCTAACCCAATGCCACCCTCCACCTGGAGGACGGCTGAACCCCCGCCCTACCACATATGCCGGTATCCATATCGGTCGCCGTGGCCAGATGCACTGAGGCCACGAGCTACCCACCTGTATGCATCGGATCAGATTGTTTAACACTTGTTTTCAGTTCCCCCACCCCCACCCTCTGGGCTGCATGCGTCGGATTGTTTAACACTGTTGTTTTCTGTCCCCCCCCCCCCCCCCACCAAGGAGAGGACCACGCACAACCACTGGGAGCGGGAGAAGACGGGGGACCGCTGGGCTTGCGGCCCCTCACTGTGGCCGAGCAGAGGGCCCTGGATGTGGTCGGTGGGAGCTCGCCGAGGTGGAGCTCGGCCCGCGGGCGAGGAAGTGAGACCCCGCTTAGTTGTGGTTCCCCATGACACGCATGTCAACCATTGTCAACCCCCCCCCCCACCACCCTCACCCTCCACACCACCCGCGCCCCCACACCACCCTCGCCCCCACACAACCCTCGCCCCCACACAACCCTCACGCCAACACACAGACAGGGGGTGCCTCCCGCTATTCTCCCACCCCCCCCCCCCCAAAATGGCGTGTCCGGTTTTCCGACACGCCGCTCGGAGAAACGCGGGCCGCCGCGGAGAAACGCAGGCGGATTGAGGATTGAGCACCACGACCGTGCTCGGGAGGGGACGGGCCCGCGATCGGTGCCCACCGATCATTGGGCCGGCGTCTCAAGGGGACGCACTCTTTCCCCTCTGCCGCCTTGCAAGATCAAGCCGCCACGTCTTGCGGGGCGGCTGAGGGGAAAGACGGCAACCACGCATGCGCGGGTTTGAACTGTCCAACCCGCGCATGCGTGGCTGACGTCATTAGGCTCCGCCGCGCATCATTCTTGGCACGCCGGGCCTTGGAGCCAGGGACAAGGCCCAGCCGCCGAGTTTCCCGGTACGGCCCGTCTATCCCCCCCGGGTAGGGGAGAATAGGGGGCCGGGAGAGGCTTCCGACGCCGTTGTGAACCTCTCCAGGTTTCACAACGGTGTCGGGCCTTGCGGAGAATTCCACCCTTGGAATTTAATTTTATTTAATCTTGAGTTAGTTGGCATGAAGGGTGCAAGAGCAATGCATGGGTTGGCATGAGTTGACATTAAATTGGCATGGGGCTCAAAAGGATAGTGGGAATGAGCAGGGATCTGTGATGACTGGCTTCAGGGTTATGGAAAAATATATTGGGGGCAAAAACCGACTTTTCTAAGAATACACCTATTTGAGTGTTGCCTGCTCAGAGCATTAAGGGTTATAATCTCGCTTTAATGGCAAAAAGAAATGTGAAAGACTGCCAGAAAAAATCACCCCATCTTAAAATAATAACTAAGTGTGGGAAGATCGCAATCATTTTTGGAGGAAAATCCCACCCAAACAGGGATGAGATGACCAAACCAGGGAGCCACATTATGAATATAAACATCAGTGAAAATATATGTTTAGATAAAGTACTTATGCTCGTAACAGAACTTCCATTTTGAGAACGCATTTCATTTCAGAACACAGTGGCCAGGAATCTCTGAAATCCCGCCGTGTTGACGCCGGCGTAAACACCAGAGTGGTGCACGCCAGCGTCAACTGGCCTCCTGGCCCAGCCATTCAGCGGCCCTCAGGGGGCCAACAGCATGCAGCACTCCAGCGCCGATACACGGCTTTGCACTGCCGGCACAGGTCCGCACATGCGCATAGATAGATAGATAGAACAGTACAGCACAGAACAGGCCCTTCGGCCCTCGATGTTGTGCCGAGCAATGATCACCCTACTCAAACCCACGTATCCACCCTATACCCGTAACACACAACTCCCCCCCCCTTAACCTTACTATTAGGACACTATGGGCAATTTAGCATGGCCAATCCACCTAACCCGCACATCTTTGGACTGTGGGAGGAAACCAGAGCACCCGGAGGAAACCCACGCACACACGGGGAGGACGTGCAGACTCCACACAGACAGTGACCCAGCCGGGAATCGAACCTGGGACCCTGGAGCTGTGAAGCATTTATGCTAACCACCATGCTACCGTGCTCCCCATGACAGCATGACAGTCGTCTCTGCGCCAGCGCATGCGCGTGGAGGCCGTCTCTGCGCCAGCGTCGTGCAACATGGCAGAGCCCTACAACGGGCCCGCGCGCAAGGAGGTAGGTCCCCTCCAGATCACGGGCGCCCGCCTAATGGTAGTCCTGACCGCAGGCCTGGGCGCCGTGGAGACCCCCTCCCGGTCTGATCCCCCCCCCCCCCCCCCCGCCCCCTCAGCAGGACGTCCACTGGACGCAGGCTTCCACTCAGAAAAACATCCCTTAACCTTCACCCTCTGCTTTCTGCCATTCAGCCAATTCTGGATCTAATTCGCCAAGTTTACTTGGATCTCATGGGCTCTTACCTTCGCTATCCGTCTCCCATGCCTCTTCAAATGCCAATTTATTCGGTCTCTCAAAATTGCTTCCAATAGTTTCCCCAGCACTGAGGTTAGATTGACTGGCCTGTAGTTTTCTCATTTGTGCCTTCCTCCCTTCTTGGATAATGGTGCCACATTGGCTACCCTCATCCCCTGGTACCTCGCCTGTGGCCAGAGAGGAATTGAAAATTATTGCCAGCGCCGCTGCTGTTTCCTCCCTTGCCTCACTCAGCAGCCTGGGATACATTCCATCTGGCCCTGGCGATTTGTCAACCTTTGCCAGAATACTCAGAAAATCTTTAATTTTAATACAGACCTTCTCCCTGATTTCTATACCCACACTGCCCTCTCACGAGTGAACACTGACACAAAATACGCACTTAGAACCCTGAGATCACCATTGCAGACATCAGAGCAGCCTTCTCAAAGGTCAACCCACGGAAAGCCACTGGCACGGATGGGGTACCCAGACGAACACTCAGGTCTTGCATAGATCAACTGGCGGGGGTATTCACAGACATCTTCAACCTCTCTTTACAACAATCTGAGGTCCCTATCTGCTTCAAGAAGACGACCATCATCCCTGTACCAAAAAAAGGCAAGCAGCGTGCCTTAATGATATCGTCCAGTGGCTCTGACATCCATCATCATGAAGTGCTTTGAAAGGTTAGTCATGGCACGAATCAACTCCAACCTCCCGGATTGCCTTGATTCACTACAGTTCGCCTACCGCTGCAACAGGTCCACAACAGACGATATCTCCATGGCCCTGCACTCTACCCTGGAATACCCAGATAACAAAGACACCTATATCAGACTCCTATTTATCGACTACAGCTCGGCCTTCAACACCATCATTCCTACGAAACTCATCTCCTTTTTAAAAAAAATAATTTTTATTAAGATTTTCACAAAATATAAACAACAAAACAATATTAACAAGACAACCATAGTAAAAACCAAAGAACAACAACCAACCGCCCCCCCCACCCCAAGCAACTACAAAAACAAAAAAGCAAACAACAAAAAGGAAGGAGATACCACCCGCCACATCCAACCAACCCATGTACACAATTCTCCCTCCCACCGAACCAAATGGGCATGGTTCGCTGGCTCCCCGAGCACCTAGCACACCTGTCTTTGCCCCCGAAGAACCTGCTCATCCTCACCCCGGTCATATGAGCCCTATGTAGCACTTTGAACTGTATGAGGCTAAGCCTCGCACAAGAAGAGGAGGAATTCACCTTTTCCAGAGCATCCGCCCACGTCCCCTCCTCAATCTCCTCACCCAGCTCCTTGAAACTCATCTCCAAACTCTGTGGCCTTGGCCTCGGCTCCTCCCTCTGCGACCGGATCCTGAACTTTCTAACCCACAGGCCACAATCAGTAAGGATAGGCAACAACACCTCCTCCACGATCATCCTCAACACCGGTGCCCCACAAGGCTGTGTCCTCAGGCCCCTACTATACTCTTTATACACCTATGATTGTGTGGCCAAATTCCCCTCCAACTCGATTCTCAAATTTGCTGATGACACCACCGTCGTTGATCGGATTTCAAACAATGACGAAACAGAGTACAGGAATGAGATAGAGAATCTGGTGAATTGGTGCGACGGCAATAATCTCTCCCTCAAAGTCAACAAAACGAAGGAGATTGTCATCGACTTCAGGAAGCGTAGTGGAGAACATGCCCCTGTCTACATCAATGGGAATGAAGTAGAAAGGGTCGAGAGCTTCAAGTTTTTAGGTGTACAGATCACCAACAGCCTGTCCTGGTCCCCCCCATGCCTACAATATAGTTAAGAAAGCCCACCAACGACTCAACTCTCTCAAAAGACTAAGGAAATTTGGCATGTCAGCTACGACTCTCACCAACTTTTACAGATGCACCATAGAAAGCATTCTTTCTGATTGTATCACAGCTTGATATGGAGCCTGCTCTGCCCAAGACCGCAGGAAACTACAAAAGGTTGTGAATGTAGCCCAGTCCATCACGCACACAAGCCTCCCATCCATTGATTCTATCTATAATTCCCGCTAGATTGGAAAGGCAGCCAGCATAATTAAGGCCCCCACGCACCCCGGACATACTCTCTTCCAACTTCTTCCGTCAGGAAAAAGATACCAAAGTTTGAGGTCACGTACCAACCAACTCAAGAACAGCTTCTTCCCTACTGCCATCAGACGTTTGAATGGACCTACCTCGTATTAAGTTGTTCTTTTCTCTACACCTTGCTATAACTGTAACATTATATTCTGCAGTCTCTCCTTCCTTCCCTATGTACGGTATGCATTGTTTGTCCAGCATGCAAGAAACAATACTTTTCACTGTATACTAATACATGTGACAATAATGAATCAAATCAAATCTAACCTGCATGGTAGTACAATGGTTAGCACTGTTGCTTCACAGCACCAGAGACCCGGGTTCGATTTGCAGCTTGGGTCACTGTCTGTGCGGAGTCTGCACATTCTCTCCATGTCTGCGTGGGTTTCCTCCCACCCGCAGGTTTCCTCCCACAATTCCTGAAAAGACGTGCTTGTTAGGTGAATTGGACATTCTGAATTCTCCCTCAGTGTACCCGAACAGGCGCCATAGTGTGGCGACTGGGAGATTTTCACAGTAACTTCATTGCAGTTTAATGTAAGCTTTTTCGTGACACTAATAAAGATTATTATTATTACATCCTCCGGCTCCACCCACAAATTACCACTGTGGTCCTTAATGGGCCCTCCTCTTTCCCGAGTCATTCTTTTACACTTGTAAAACAACTTAGTATTTTCCTTTATTTTACCTGCCAGTATCCATTCATGTCCCCTTTAACCCTCCTAATTCCTTTTTAAGTTCCCTCTTTCACATTTTGTATGTCTCTAGGGCTTCTGCTGTTTTGAATACTCAATATCTGCCACAAGCTTCCCTTTTTCTCCTTATCCAGTGCTGCATATCCGTCAATATCCAGGGTTCACTGGATTTGTTGATCCCAACCTTTTTCTTGATTGGAACATGTTGGCCCTGCACTCTCCCAATTTCCTTCTTGAATGTGCCCCACTGTTCTATCATAGATTTACCCAAAAGTGTCTGTTCCCAGTCCACTCTGGACAAATCATATCTGATCTTATTAAAATCAACTATCCCCCCCCGCCCCTCCAGTTTAGATCTTTGATCTCAGGCCCATCATTGCCCCTTTCCACAGCAATCTTGAATCTAACAGAGTTATGATCACTGTCTGCTAAATGTTCCCCCTCTGAAACTTCAACCACTTGCCCAGCTTTGTTACAGAAAATTAAGGTCTGGACCGACCTCTCTCTTATAGGTCCTTTTACGTACTGGCTTAAAAAGTTTGCCTGGATACATTAAAAAAATTCTGCTCCCTCTAAACCTTTCACACTTTGGCTACCCCAGTTAATATTGGGGAAGCTGAAATCCCAACTATCAGTACCCTATAACTTTTATATTTCTCTAAAATTTGCCTACATATCTGCTCTTCTATTTCTCTCAGACTGTTAGGGGACCTATAGAACATTCCCGATGCGATTGCTCCTTTTTCATTTTTAAGTTCTACTCATATGGATTCAGTTGAAGAGCCTTCTAAGATGTTGTCCCTCCTTACTGCTGTAACTGATTCCCTGATCAATATTGCGACACTCCCTCGTCTTTTACCTCCTTCTCCACCTCGCCTGAAGATTCTGTATCCTGGAATATTGAGCTACCAATCCTGCCCCTCTCTCAACCATGTTTCAGTGACAACATTGACATCATATCCCCATATTTTAATTTGTGCCCTCAATTCATCTGCCTTGTTCGTCAGACTCCTCGCATTAAAATAAATACCATCCAATCCTGCCAAACTCTCTTGTGACTTAACTGGCCCATGCCTTCCTGACTAACTTGATGTCTCCTCTAATTTTGGTTGTGCAGCTATCTTTGCTGTACCTTATGTCAGGATCCCAGGCTGCTACCAAGTTAGTTTAAACCCTCCCACCAGCACTAGCAAACCTCCCTGCAAGGACACCGATCCCATTTCGGTTCAGGTGCAAACCATCTGCCTTGTACAGGTCTCATCGTCCCCAAAAACGGTCCCAATGTCCCAAGAATCTAAAATCTCCCTCCTTTTGTTTCGGGCGGCACAGTAGCACAGTGGTTAGCATTGTTGCTTCACAGCTCCAGGATCTCAGGTTCGATTCCTGCTTGGGTCACTATCTGTGCAGTGTCCGCACATTCTCCAATGTCTGCGTGGGTTTCCTCCGGGTGCTCCAGTTTCCTCCCACAGTCCAAAGGTGTGCAGGTTAAGTGGATTGGCCATGCTAAAATTGCCCTTCGTGTCCCAAAAGGTCAGGTGGGGTTACTGGGATAGGGTGGAGGTGTAGGCTTCAGTAGGGTGCTCTTTCCAAGGGCCGGTGCAGACTCAGTGGGCCGAATGGCCTCCTTCTGCACTGTAAATTCTTTGACTCTATGAGACACCATTTCTCCAGCCACGCATTCATCTGGACTAACCTCCTGGGCGAAATTCTCTGACCCCCCGCAGGGTCGGAGAATCGCCTGGGACCGGCGAAAATCCCGCCCCCGCCGTGTCGGATTTCTCCGCCACCCGGGAATTGGCGGGGGCGGGAATCGCGTCACGACGATCGAGGCGCCCTCTGCGCCGATCGGCGTGCCCCCCGCCCCGATCGGCGAGCCCCCTGCGGTGATTCTCCGGCCCGCGATGGGCCGAAGTCCCGCCGCTGAGAGGCCTCCGCCGTGATTTTAACCACCTCTGGTGGCGGCAGGATTGGCGACGCGAGCAGGCCCCCGGGGTCCTGGGGGGGGGGGCACAGGGCGATCGGTCCACGGGGGGGTGCCCCCACGGTGGCCAGGCCTGCGATCGGGTCCCACCGATCGGCGGGCGGGCCAGTGCCGTGGGGGCACTCTTTTTCTTCCGCTGCCGCCATGGCCTCCACCATGGCGGAGGTGGAAGAGACCCGCTCCACCGCGCATGCGCCAGTGGTGACGTCAGCAGCAGCTGACGCACCGGCACATGCGCAAACCGGCGAAGGCCTTTTGGCCAGCCCCGACACCAGCCGCCGTCAAAGGCCGTTGGCGCCGCTTTTGGCGCCAGTCGGCGTGGCGCCAACCACTCCGGCGCGGGCCTCCCCAAAGGTGCGGAATTCTCCGCACCTTTGGGGAGGCCCGACGCCGGAGTGGTTGGCGCCACTCCGCCCCGCCGGGTAGGGGAGAATCCCGGCCCCTATTTCTATACACTAGCATGTGGCACCAGAAATAATCCAGTGATTACTACCTCCTGGGAGTCTCTTTTGTGGCCACAGAAATAATTGTCCGTTCCCCTTACAATTGAATACCCTACCACTATAGTCCTGACTGTCGTCCTCCTCCCCTCTTGTGCAGCAGACCCACCCATTGTGCCATGAAGTTGGCTGCCACTGTATTCCCCTACACAGCCATCTCCCCCAACACAATCCAAAATAGTGTATTTGTCAGAAAGGGGGCTGGCTTCAGAGGACTCCTGTACTCCCTGCCTTCCTCTACTCTGCCTTGTGCTCCCCCATCCATGCCCTTTCTCTTTTTTAAAAATAAATTTACAGCACCTAATTCTTTTTTTTCCAATTAAGGGTCAATTTAGCGTGGCCCATCCACCTACCCTGCATATCTTTGGGTTGTGAGAGGGAGACCCACACAGGCACGGGGAGAATGCGCAAACTCCACACGGACAGTGATCCAGGGCCAGGATCAAACTTGGGTCCTCGGCGCCATGAGACAGCAATGCTAAAGACTGCACCACCGTGTTGCCCTACCCATGCCCTTTCTGCCTGTTCAATCCTCGCCTGCGGTGCTATCCACGACCTGCTCAGTATCGTGGATGCTCCACAGTGAATCCACCTTCAGCACCAGCTCCGAAATGCGGTTCGCCAGTAGCTGCAGTTGGGCATACCTCCTGCACACGTGGTCACCAGAGACAACTGAAGCTTCCATGAATTGCCACATAGTACAGGAGAAGCATATCACGGGTGATATTCCAATCATAATTGCTTCGTAAAAAAATTATTTCAAGGCTATTTCCTCTTTTTAATAGTGAAGAATAAATGTAGACTGGTCACTGACCAGTAAAACATCCATTGAAAAAAACTGTCACTTACCAATAAATCAAGTATTATATCTAGACCGATTTGCATCAGCAAGATTAAATATCTTTAGTGAATGTAGAGTACACTACCATCTCAACAATCGTGTTTTGCTTACTAAGCTGTAAGCACTCATTTGTGCTTATATTCCTTCTAGATCTTGGATTGACTGAGCTTTCTTTGTCATATCTTAACCATAGCTCTTCCACAACAAGGGTAGTATGTTAAGCTGTGCCAGTTATTGCATAAAAGCTGCTTGAGTCGACAAATTGCTCTCATTAATCTATATTGCACTCTTCCTACCAAGCTGTCATCAAGGATGAACTGGCCTGGGCTCAATGTTCCTCTGTCACTACCATTCAGAAGAACAGCCCAAAGGCTGTTTTGCTATCTATTACAGAGTCTGCTTGTTAAGTGCGCATCCCTTCCAGCTGTAGGGTTGCCAAGGTTACTTACTGCCAGCAGCCTGGTATGCATGTACATTCTTACCTGTTTTTGCTTTTATAGGACAGTTTTATTTTGCACACACCCACCATAAAATCAGTCAGTTTAATTATGATGGATATCTTCTGACCCTTAGCCACATCAAGCAAAGCTTGTTTTCTTTGATCACGAGCAACAAATTTTCCTCAGGGTAGAGATTCTGCCAGAAGAAAACTGATTTGCATTGAAATACTAAAATAGTACAACAAATGCGTATAAGAAAATTGCCTCAATATATCGTATGATTGAATTTCCCCCATCTCCCATTAGGTTTGCTACCTGTAATTATGCTCATCTATAATACTTATTGCTACCAGAGTCAAGGATGCAGGTTGGGGTTAAATAATGAAAATACAAGTGACGGCATATACATATTGATCTGGGATAATCTCACTGAAAATAAGGAATTGATCATTGAGACAAAGATGAAGATAAATTTCATCACTTAAGTGTTGTGAATCTTTGGATTTGCTGTGCCAGATTGGATGCTCCATCATTGAAAATATTTAATGGTGAAAAAGACTGATATTTGGAGCATGATTTAGCGAAATGGGAACAAAATCCCATAGCGAGCGAAAAACATGCAGCGGGGTAGTCGGTAAATCCCCTTCCAAATGACCATAGACTGCTTTCCCCTTTGAAGGGGAGAGCTGGCTGTAGGTGATTTAACCTGAGGATCACCTTTCTCAGGAGAACGGCAAGTTTGAGAAGGCGAGGCCTTCATGAATAACTTCACATGGGCAGCACGGTAGCACAGTGGGCAGCGCTGTTGCTTCACAGCGCCAGGGTCCCAGGTTAAATTCCCAGCTTGGGTCACTTGTCTGTGGGGAGTCTGCACATTCTCCGCATGTCTGCATGGGTTTCCTCCGGGTGCTCCGGTTTCCTCCCACAAGTCCCAAAAGACATGCTGTTAGGTGAATTGGACATTCTGAATTCTGCCTCTGTGTACTCGAACAGGCGCTGGAATGTGGCGACTCGGGGATTTTCACAGTAATTTCATTGCAGTGTTAATGTAAGCCTACTTGTGACAATAAAGATTATTACTTAAATGAATAACACACAGAACCTGCATTACACATCTGAATCTAGTGACAAGAGATCCAATTCTAACTTGTCATTTGGGCCTCAGTTGAATAACTCCAGAAATCTGAAAGTGCCAAACTGGTGCCTTCTGCAGCTTGCCAGTTATACTGAGCTGGCTGGCTGGTCAGGCTTGGGGGGGGTGGGATGAAAAGTAAGTCTGGCATTCAGCATGAACTGACTTCTGGATGCTGTAGTTTCAATGGAGGGAGGAGGAATTAGTCCTCGTACTACTAAAGGTTTCCTGAAAATAAAACTCTTTTGTTCAGCCTGTAGTAAATGGGCAACGTGTGCACAACACATGCTCCATCGATTTTGGTGAAAATTACAACCAACAGGTGACCCTGGTTTGCATTTTTAAGCAGCCTTGTGCTCAAAACATCAGACTCTACAACTTACACATTCACAGTACCAATTGAAAATGACCTCAGGTGTGTCCTGGATGTCAATGGGCCCTTCTCCCACCTGAATTTCAATTGCATGCCATCTGTTAGTCAGGTGAGAAACTAGTGAGCAGGTGTTGAAAGTTGCCTGGAAAATGCACTGATTGGAATAGTGGTGGAGAGTCCATCGGGAAAGAGATCTGGAGGTTACAGTGGGCAGGGTTATAAAACCATCAGCGCTGTTTAGTTACAGGGTAGCACGGTAGCATGGTGTTTAGCATAAATGCTTCACAGCTCCAGGGTCCCAGGTTCGATTCCCGGCTGGGTCACTGTCTGTGTGGAGTCTGCACGTCCTCCCCGTGTGTGCGTGGGTTTCCTCCGGGTGCTCCGGTTTCCTCCCACAGTCCAAAGATGTGCGGGTTAGGTGGATTGGCCATGCTAAAATTGCCCGCAGTGTCCTAAAAAAAAGTAAGGTTAAGGGCTGGTTGTATGGTATAGGGTGGATACGTGGGTTTGAGTAGGGTGATCATTGCTCGGCACAACATCGAGGGCCGAAGGGCCTGTTCTGTGCTGTACTGTTCTATGTTCTATGTTCTAAAAGCAAATAAAAATCGAAACAGGAAACATTGGAAATACTCGGCTGGTCAGGCAGCATCTGTGCAGAGAGAAGGAGAATTAACGTTTCAAGCTGATTAAAAAATCGAGCAAAAGACTATTAACGATGGCGCAATGGTTAGCACTGTCGCCAGAGACCCGGGTTCAATTCCGACCTCGGGTAACTGTCTGTGTGGAGTTCACACATTCACCCCGTGTCTACATGGATTTTCTCTGGGTGTTGGTCCAGCCCAAAGAGTGCAGATTAGGAGAATTGGCCATGCTAAATTGCCCTTTCGTGTCCAAAGGTTAGGTGGGGTTCGAGGGGTACTTGGATAGGGAGGGGGATTGGGCCTCGATAGGCTGCTCTTTCAGAGGATCGGTGTACATTCGATGGGCCGAATGGCCTCCTTCTGAACTGTAGAAAATCTGTGGTCCTATGGAGCCTGAAATATTAACTCTGTTTCTCTCTCCATAGATGCAGCCTGAGCTGCTGAGTATATCTAGAACTTTCTGTTCTTACTTCAGATTTACAGCTTCGGGAGTAATTTGCAAGTAAGTATTGGGTAGCTTTTGCTGAGGGGTGGAGTTATGTTCAACTCATCTAATCCTAAAATGGATAACGTTAGAATGAAGATGTTACAGCAGGAAGCAGCAAGAAGATTCTGGATATGGCTTGGGTTCTGTGGAAATGAGGAGACTTTGAGGTAATCTCAATGACCCTCTCAATATTGTGAGGAGAACTGACAACATTAATTCAATCTGTTCGCAGCCAGCAACCAGTAGAGTGGGGGGGGGGGGGGGGGGGGGGGGGGGTGTTGGAGCTGCAAACAAGCCATGGGACAAAGGGAACAAGGGAGGGAATCAGGCTGGGAGGACGCGGGTGCGGTGTGGTGGGGAGGGAATAAAAGCACGCAAAGTAGGCAAGAGAAACAAGGCACAAAACCGCAGGGGATGGACCCGAGGGGGCGCTGAAAACCAAAGTGAATGGTAAAGACGCACTCATTATTATGCACTCGGGCCACGCTGGGGAGCATAACAGAGGCAGACCGGCGAAAGCAGGACCACAGCAGGAGGGGAGACACTGGCCTGTAAATATATATGAGGGTTGTGGTTTGCCTTTGTCTTCAATTTTGACATTTTTTCCTTCTTTTTTCTTTGTTTTTGTTTTATGACTTTAATTTTTCCCCTTTTTTTGTTTTATGTTTTGCTTTGCACAGGTATGCAACATGTAAGTTATGAACTGAAGTGTGAAACATAAAATATGAAAACCAATAACAATAATTTTTTAAAAACGATATTAATTCAAGCAAATTGTTCATCACGCTAAAGAGTATTATGACCAGGTGTGAAGGTGTGAACTGGCTCCTCTCTATTCAATCCCCTTGGCAGTCACAACAAAGCGTTATATTTCTTTTTTCACTAGGTTATGCCTTTTCCAAATCAGAATATATTAAACTATTTAAGCTGTGAGCAATAAGGAGCCAATCAAGCAAGGTTTCCCTTCAGTTAAAGAGAGATCAAATTTATTAACTATTAAACCCGAGAAAGATAATAAAAATGCCACTGTCTCACACACACACATGTCAGAAAAAAGGGAAGTTAGAATTCAATAATAAAAACATTGAAAGAAAATGTGGTTATGTTTTCTCTCATTTTCCTTGAGGCGTAGATTTTAATGTTGAAGGCATAGCATCCCTACAGTGCAGAAGGAAGCGATTCAGCCCATTGAGTGTGCATCGACCCTCCGAAAGAGCACACTACCCAGGTCCACTCTCTGTAAGCTAACCTGTACATCCCTGGGGAAATTTAGCATGGCCAATCTATTAACCAGCACATCTCTGGATTGTGGGAAGAAATTATGGCACCCGGAGGAAACCCACGCAGACATGGAGAGAAGGTGCAATCTCCATACACAGTCATCCTTGTAAGAAATGTTTAAATACCAGGGATCATATAGGTGAATTTTACAGCCCCCAATCAGCATATTTGAAAGTTGGGGGTCTCGTAAAATTGATTGGGTGGCCTGCCAGCTGTCTTCACACCCACCTGGGGCTTGCCTCCCATATTATGGTGAGTGGGAAAGGTGCCAGGCAGCCGGTCTGCCAATTGGACTATTGAGGCCCTTAGGCGGCCACTGCTTAAGTGCCTCAATCCACCTCTGTGCAATTTTCCATCCTGCTAGGCAAGGTGAAGTATCCGGCAACTTTCACTGCACGGACTGCTGTCAGGCAGGAAAGGTGAGGCGCAGCGCCGGCCCTAGGGTTGCTGGCGCCCCGGGCAAGCTGAACTTCGGCGCCCTTGGGGGGGCGGGGCCATGGGGGGTGGCCATGGGGGGGTGCATGTGGGGGGCCATGGGGGGGGGGGCCGAGGGGGGGGCAAGCCGAGGGGGGGGGGCCGAGGGGGGGGGGCGAGGGGGGGGGGGGGCGAGGGGGGGGGGCGAGGGGGGGGGCGGACCCGAGGAGGGGGCGGGGGGAGCGGACCGAGCGGGGGGGCAGGGCCGCCCTGGGGGAGGGCGGCCACCGCGCATGCGCTGGTTGGCACCGGCCCAACTGCGCATGCGCGGGACCCGAGCCTGGCGCCCCCTAGCACATGGCGCCCCGGGCGACTGCCCGAGTTGCCGGTGCCTTGAGCCGGCCCTGGTGAGGCGTACCTCTTTTTGGGGGGACATCTACCATCTGCGGCCACCAGCAACCCCCACCCCAACAAAATAAAGATTTTACCCCAATTATATCTCCCACGCTGGCATCTTAAACCTAATCTCCCCCAACCCCTCCCCACCTCACTGGTGTCTGTAGGGAAGCCTGATCAAAAATCCTCGACTGAGCTGAAGTTGGACACCCCTCGCTCTTCATCTTCCTGGACTGCTTGTAGTCCCAGCAACGGCAGGAATGAGCCGTGGCTGCTGCTGGGATCACAAACAGTCGGGTTTTTGGCTGACACCGATGGAGTTTTCAGTTAAGGGGAGGGGGGGGGGGTGCACAGAAATCCTTTCCCCTGTAAAATCCACTTCAGAGAGAAAATGAAAGGTTAAGCTTTCACCGTTGCAACTTATAGTACACAAAATTCTGAGCCGAGAGAAGATTTGAAAAAAATAATTTATCTTCAGGAAGTTTAACCAAACAGAACTTTCTTCGCCCAAGGCTCATAGAGTTGGGGATTATAGCTTTGTGTCTGAAGCAATTTATGCGTCAATTCAGCGAAAGTCCAAAACAAAACTGTAACAAGGGAATTGTAAGCTTTTAATCAAAGTAAACTAAATGCATTAAAAATTATAATTTGGCAAGCTTTCTTCACTCAAAATCTTTGGTTTGTAGAAGTGCACAATGTCATTGAGGGAACATGAGCACAATGATTCCTGGAGGGAGTACTGACACTAAAGGGGAAATGGGAACTCTCAGACACACAGCAAAGTATTCAAAGCAGCCCCCTTCCCAAACAAATTCCAATCCCAAACCCTAACATTCTTCATTTGCCTGATTTAACAGAAAGCTAACACAGCTTTACCTTCCTGGTTCTTGGAGATTTCCTTTTATCCTCGATTAACATTTCCCTTCGCACTTTAAGTCTGTCATTTTTTTTATATTTCAACAACCAACAGGTGGACTTTATTGTATTCACTGTAATTACTTAACCCTTTGTAATTTTAGCTTTTTGCAGACACTGAATAACAGAGATATGTTATTTTGTGAACATGTTTACTCCCTCTAATTTACTCCCCTCTTCTCCTGACTAAGTCATGCTGAGGTATGGTTCTCCGGCCACCACTCTGCCTCTGGTACACTGACCAGGTGGTCATGTTTCCTGTGTCAATGCTGACAGCTAGTGACAACAGACTTAAGTCACTGCGGCAACCTGGAGAAGAACTGACAAGATGTCACACACGTTTGATTCACTGGGAGGTTTCAGAGACCATACTCTGATCACTGTTGTGCAGCTGCCATGGGACTACTTCAATAGTCAACTTCAGTTTGAGAAGCTTTATAAATGCAAAAGAATAAAAGTGGAACATACAATTGACAATACAACATCATTAAGATCACTGAACATGCCACGGAGCTTTCCCTCACATGAAATATGTCTCATAAAGAGGCACTCGCACCAATAAACACATCTTAATATTTCAGTTAATCATTGAATCCCTACAGTGCAGAAGGAGGCCACTTGGCTCATCACATCTGCACCAACCCTCTGAAAGAGCACTCCACCCTATCCCAACAACCCCTTAACCTAAGCTAAGGGTCCAGTCCACCTAACCTGCTCAACTTTGGACTGCGGGAGGAAACCGAAGCACCCAAAGGAAACCCACACAGACACGGGGAGAATGTGCAAACTCCACACAGACAGTCACGCGAGGCTGGAATTGAACTCGGGTCCCTGGCGCTGTGAGGCAGTAGTGCTGATCACTGTGCCACCATGCTACCGTTTTGTTCAGGATCCAATTAGACTATTTCTATCCCCTCCTTATTTAGTTTCGAACTCCCATGCCTGTACCCCAGAGTGAATCAGGAATTTCCCATGGCAGGTTGATGGAAAAAGTGAAGTCGGATGGGGATCAGGGTGTACTAGCTAGATGGATAAAGAACTGGCTGGGCAACAGGAGACAGAAAGTAGTGGTGGAAGGGAGTGTCTCAAAATGGAGAAAGGTGACTAGTGGTGTTCCACAGGGATCCGTGCTCGGACCACTGTTGTTTGTGATATACATAAATGATCTGGACAACGGTATAGGTGGTCTGATTAGCAAGTTTGCAGATGATACCAAGATTGGTGGAGTTGCAGATAGCGAGGAGGACTGTCAGAGAATACAGCAAAATATAGATAGATTGGAGAGTTGGGCAGAGAAAAGGCAGATGGAGTTCAATCCAGGCAAATACGAGGTGATGCATTTTGGAAGATCTAATTCAAGAGCGGACTATACGGTCAATGGAAGTGTCCTGAGGAAAATTGTTGTACAGAGAGATCTGGGAGTTCAGGTCCATTGTACCCTGAAGGTGGCAATGCAGGTCAATAGAGTGGTCAAGAGGCACACAGCATGCTTGCCTTCATTGGACGGGGTATTGAGTACAAGAGTCGGCAGGTCATGTTACAGTTGTATAGGACTTTGGTTCGGCCACATTTAGAATACTGCGTGCAGTTCCGGTCGCCACATTACCAGAAGGATGTGGATGCTTTAGAGAGGATGCAGAGGAGGTTCACCAGGATGTTGCCTGGTATGGAAGGTGCTAGCTATGAAGAAAGGTTGAGTAGATTAGGATTGTTTTCATTGGAAAGACAGAGGTTGAGGGGGAACCTGATTGAGGTCTACAAAATTATGAAAGGTATGGACAGGGTGGATAGCAACAAGCTTTTCCCAAGAGTGGGGGTGTCAATTACAAGGGGTCACAATTTCAAGGTGAGAGGGGGAAAGTTTAAGGGAGATGTGCGTGGAAAGTTTTTTACGCAGAGGGTGGTGGGTGAGGCGGACACGATAGCATCATTTAAGATGCATCTGGACAGATATATGAACGGGCGGGGAACAGAGGGAAGTAGATCCTTGGAAAATAGGCGACAGGTTTAGATAAAGGATCTGGATTGGCGCAGTATGGGAGGGCCGAAGGGCCTGTTCCTGTGCTGTAATGTTCTTTGTTCTTTGTTTGTTCTTCAACCCTTATCTTGAAAAAAACATTACTTTGATTTATATACTGTAGCCGATATGATCAAGACAGATTAAAACAGAATGCTGCTGCTGTGCTACAGGATTGTTCAGATGATATCAAACTGAGAGAATCCGAAACTCCCAACCTCCTGATATGTTTATTATCAGGGAAGATTAATCCACACACAGCAATGTAGGCATGAGGCTACCAAGTCAATACCAATTGCGAGGTACCACACTCGTACACATCTATCCAGTATACACTGAAAGCCATGGCAGGCTCCCACTATTTCCTATATTCGTGGCAGTAAATGAGGATAACTCCGCACTCGTGCAGGCTCAGAAAATCCCCACTAGTATTGACTTATTTTGTCCCATATTTAGATCATTATTTATCACGGTTCTTTCATGTTGGTGGACATTGCACCATTGACTTCAGTAGAAATATAAAACTGAGAGAGATGTAAAATTGTCTGTAACTCATTATCAACCATGTTATGTAATTGCACAAAGTTATAATTAATCCCCATTTCTCTATCCAGATGTTCTTTAAACCTGATACTTTCAGTGAAATAGAAGCCCCACGGGCTGCATTCTCTAATCCCAAGGCCGAAATGGCGTTCGTCGATGGGGCGGAGAATCCCCGATGATGCCGAAATCGGGGGCGACGCCGCTTTCGCGATGCTCCGCCCCCTGAAAAGCGGCATACTCTAAGAGTACACAGCATGCCATATCCATGGCCTCTGAACTTTGGCTGAGGACCGCCCCGGGATGCTCCGTCCCCGACCGAGTTATCGACAGCGTGGGGCATGTGTGGTCTCACCTGTCGGGAACTCAGCGTGGTGGCTGCGGACTCAGTCCAGCGCTGCCACAGTCGGGGGAGGGCCGATCCGGGGGCAGGGGTGGACATATTTGGGGCTGGGGGCACTGTGGTGGGGAGGTCTGGGGCGCGCGAGCCGGCCGAAGGAGGGCACTATTTTGCGGGCTGGGTCTGCGAGCACCATCCGCCATGAAGCATGGCGCAGGCTCTGCAGGTCGCCGGCGTGCGCATGTGCGGCCATGGACCCGGCAATTCTCCAGGCCGTATCAGCAGCTAGAGCTGGGGGATCTAGCTGCCTGGCTGCTGCCCCCTCCCCCCCGGAACAGGGAATCGGTGGCTGTTTCACGACAATGTTTCCGCGGTGAAACGCTACCAATTTCAGTCCGGTGTGGGGACTTAGTCTCCAGAAAGGAGAATCCAGCCCCATATCTCAGGAGTGACAATTTTTGAACATTTTCCCTCCAACATATTTTCTCTTGAATTCCTAGGGTTGAATTTTACACTATTCTGCCAGTGTGTTTGACGTGGTAGGGGCATGTCAAATCCAGTGGGTGGCCTACTCGCCATCTGATCACCCACACTGACCAGTCTGAAATTGCATGGGGTGGTGGAGGTATCAGCCAGCCTGCCTGCCTTTGGATCTAATGAGGACCTTGAGTAGCCGTTAATAACCTCATCCCAGAGCTGCTTGTATTTTACCTATGGAAGGGGAAGGCCCATTTCATGCAGGAAGCCCGGCAACTTGAGCTTCATGGGGTAGTGGCAGGCAAGAGGGTGGGAACCTCTGTTACCCTCTCCTGGGCCCATCAGGGGCACCTGGCATCTTCCCTTTAAGATCATCACCCCCCCCCCCCCCCCCCCCCCCCTCCCCCTCATATCGTAGCCCTTCCTTGGGCCACTCAAACCCAGGCCCTTGTCCTCACTGAGACTCCTGAACTTATCTCTGCTCCTTGACAAAGTGGAACTGCCTGTAGTCCCAGCAGTGACCACCACTCCCAGCTGGCGCTGCGAGGATTACAGAACTGCCAGCTATCCAATTGACCAGGAGCTCTCTAAGGCAGGACTTCCTCCCAAGATAAGGGTGGAAGTCTCAATTTTCCCTGTTCCCAGCTTCAAATTACTGCAGGATAGTTACTGGTATTGTGGGTGGGCTCCCCTTCCACCAGATGTTTTAACCTGGCAGGGATGGGGATGACACACAGTAAAATCCAGCCCATAAATCTGATCATAGAATTTATAGTGCAGAAGGAGGCCATTCAGCCCATCGAGTCTGCACCGGCTCTTGGAAAGAGCACCCCACCCAAGCCCACACCTCCACCCTATCCCCATAACCCAGTAACCCCACCCAACACTAAGGGCAATTTAGCATGGCCAATCCACCAAACCTGTACATCTTTGGACTGTGGGAGAAAACCGGAGGAAACCCACGCACACACGGGGAGAACGTGCAGACTCCGCACAGGCAGTGACCCAAGCCGGGAATCGAACCTGGGACCCTGGAGCTGTGAAGCAATTGTGCTAACCTCTATGCTACCATGCTGCCTCTCTGCTACCATGCTGATGCACCCTTCACTGCTTAATTCCCAGGATGTTCGACCTGCTAAGGGATGAGAATGTGTACGAGAGATCTCGGCTGGAATTCTCCAACCATTGGGATTCTCTGATCCCGCCAGCAGCACATCCCCATCCCCGGGTTTCCCGGCAGCGTGGAGTGGCTTCAATGGGAAAACCCATTGACAAGCAGCGGGAAGAGAGAATCCCACTGCCAGTGAACGGCACGACGCTGAGAAACACGTGGCTGGGGGAAATAGCAGAATCTTGCTGATCCTACAAGGGAAAGATAATCATCCCCTCCAAATGAAAAGAATACTATCCATTGAAGGCTAAAAGTGTAACATAGACACATGTATAACATGTAAAGTGTGTCTCCTGAACTTTAAATATTCCGATCCGCCGACACAACTTGTACTCCTTGGAATGTGTCTACACATTTACCACATTCTCGAAGCCAAAGCAATTTATACACCATCGCAAATACAGCAACTCAAGTTACATCGTCATAATTTTACAACAGCTGTGAACGGTAAAGGCAGCCGAAGGAATTTACTCGCAACGAGACGAGGATTATTGAAACGCGTTTGATTTTGAAGCTGGAACAGCTTTGGAGAGCGTGTGACTGTGGCAGGGGAGAGAGTGATAGGAAAGAGAAAGGGAAACAAACAAAGTGAGATTTCATCCGATCTGTGAGAGCCAGATTCAAATCCCAGACTATTATCTCGGCATATAGTCTAAATTACCCAGTAATGCCCCTTGGATGCACTGAGATTCCTTGTTCTCCACCCAATTTCCAAAAAGATCTTTCTCTCAGCTTTCCAGAATCTGAAGTGATGCATCAAATTGAGTGTGCTGCACGAGCAACAAGAGTTTTGAAATAATTTTAATGGAATGGGACACATATTGCACTATTCTCCTGCTGTAACTCTGGAGCCAAGGCCACTTTAAGAGGTCTCAGTGACCTTGCAAATGAAGAAACCCTTTCAAGCCCTGTGATATCAATGTGACAGACAGGGAGCCCAAGCTTGGAAGCTCTTCAGACCCAGCTTGTCAGAACCTTGCTATAAGACTGGAGTAAATTTGCCATAGTCCCAGAAGACCATAGGCTGCTTTCTGCTTTCAGGGGAGGAGCTGACTGGTGGTAATATAATCTGAGGATCACCACACCTCAGGCGAGGAGCAAGGTTGAGAAGGCGGGGCCGTTATGAATAACCTCAGCCGGTATGGGAATTGAACTGGTGCTGTTGACCTCGCTCTGCATCACAAACCAGCTGTCCAGCCAACTGAGCTAAGCCTCTCAAGACCTGACCTCCCACATCTTCCTCAGAACACCCGGCACTCCTTATCACGACCCCTTCCAGCCGAGGTGCAGTGCCCACATGTGCCACTTGTTGTAGATCTCCGACCCGCCAGGCAACCAACTCACAATGCCCTCATTGTATCCTCGCAGGAAAAGATAGCCCATAATAAAGGGAGAGGGAGAAGATGGGTGGGGGAATGCCTGAGTTACGACTCCTCATGCCCTCTGAGGAAAGAGCAATGGAGATTGCAGTGGAGGGCCAGGAGCAAGCCATGACTGACTGCGAGGCTGGCCTGCGCCAGAGAAGTGAGGATCCACCTTCATCCATATGACCTGTTCTCAAGTGAGTTGTAAGTTACCCAGATCGTTATCCTTCCCATATACTGAACCCATGTCTCTTGTCTTACAGGATCGCCACCTGATGAGGCCGGTCCATCTGGGGCAACAGCCCCTCCTACAACCCCCGACAGTACCACAGAAGAGAGCTTCAAGGAATATAGCAAAAAGGCGTCACATCCATCACCCGCACCATCCACCAGCGCAGAGACACATATCTCGGTGGGCATTCTTAGTAGACAGGCTTCAGGGTCACTGTCTGGTGAGCACCACTCAATTGCTGATCCACATCTGATGGAGGCAGGAATGTCCAGTCTTAGAGGCCTGCCATATCTGCACCATGATGTTGAAGTCCTCAGCAAGGGTCCTCTCTGCCTGGACCAAGCTCTGGAACCCCTCACCAATGGTCCTCGGTGACTGGACCAATCTCTGGAGTGCCTCAGCAATGGTCCCCTGTGACTAAGCCATGCTCTGGAGCCCCTCCACCATGATCCTCAGACACTGCTCCATGCCTTGGACTCCACAACTCATAGCTCGATCGTCCTCCCCCAGGTTTTCCACTGTGATCGCTACCTTTGCAGTGTTGGCATGGGTACCACGCAATGCTGGCAACATTGGGATTGGACAGTTAGATGTCTACTGGATCCCAGGACACAGCTGCTCCCCAGCCAGATGCTGTGCCTCTGTAAAGGTTTCTTCCTGAGTTACTAGAGATGCAAAGGCAGAGCCTGGGAAATCCAAGAGTGGTTGTCAGCGACATTCCTGCAACTGCATGGCCAATTGGAGGAGTCCCAAAGCCTTCAGTCGCAGAAGATGTTGCCAGCATTGCGTGGTACCCATGCCAACACTGCAAGGGTAGCGATCACAGTGGAAAGCCTGGGGGAGGACGATCGAGCTATGAGTTGTGGAGTCCAAGGCATGGAGCAGTGTCTGAGGATCATGGTGGAGGGGCTCCAGAGCATGGCTCAGTCACAGGGGACCATTGCTGAGGCACTCCAGAGATTGGTCCAGTCACCAAGAACCATGGATGAGGGGTTCCAGAGCTTGGTCCAGGCAGAGAGGACCCTTGCTGAGGACTTCAACATCATGGTGCAGATATGGCAGGCCTCTAAGACTGGCAGAGACAGATGACGCATGGACTTTTGGCGCTCACTCCAGCTGCCCCTCCATCCCATGGAATAGCCCAGAAGCCCACAAGCACCTTGAGAGAGGAGGAAGTGCTGGAGCCCATCCAGTGGCCTTCCACCAAGGAGACCTACCAGAGACCTTGGTAGTCTGCAGCCCTTTTGAATTCGACCCTGGAGCACTTCAAGGGCAGCAGGCAGAACATGCAACACCAGTGACACCCAAATTCGGTCCCTCCATGTCCAGGCCTCCACAGGACGCCTGCCAAGGGCATCTAAGGCTACAGGGTGCAGAAAGCAGCAGGCATCCTCCACCTCTGATGTGCATCCTGAGGTCATACCTAGACGTAGCAGTAGGCCTTGTAAGGTTGAGAAGTTTTATGAGCACAGAATGAGCATGGGTGAAGTCAGTTAGCAAGTAAATAACATAGCACTGTAATGCTTTACCACATTAAAGAATTTTGCACCTCAAAGCCACAATGCCTCGGTCTTTGACCCCACTGAGAGAGTATAACCCCCATCCAAACTCAGGTCCTCCTGCAAACCCTCCAGGCAATCCCAGCAGTTAGGCCCCATGAGATCCACAGTGACAGACATACTCGAATCACTGCTTCTTCACTCAATGAACCCTTGGCTTTTCCTCTTTTCTCCCCTTGGAGAAGTGGTACAAAGTGCTGGACCCCCAGTCATCACTCAGACATGGTTAGCACTGCTGCGTCACAGTGCCAGGGACCCGGGTTCAATTCTGGCCTTGCGTCACTGTGTGTGTGGAGTTTGTACATTCTCTCCATAACTGTGTGGGTTTCCGTCAAGTGCTCCGGTTTGCTCCCACAGTCCAAACATGTAGGGGGTCGGTGGATTGGCCACGATAATTTGCCCCTCAGTGACCAGGGATGTGTACATTAGGTTATGAGAATAGGGAGGGTGGGTAGAATGCCCATTCAAAGGATTGGTGCAGAGACCCGATGGGATGAATGGCCTCCTTCTATACTGTAGGGATTCTATGATACCATACGTCAGTGTGCAGCCGGTAAGAGTCAGACATAACACCAACCTGAGGTGTCCCCGAGCCCTACCCAGAACATTACTGTCCCACCTTCTCTCTCTGGGTTACCTGCACCCAGCCCCTCATGATGGCAATCTACAGTCTTATTACCCCCTCCAGGCCATTAGGAGCCAAAATTTGGCAGTTTCTGCTCAGCTCTCTGGTGCTCAGCTTGAAAATTCAACAGTGGCTGTGAGAACCCTTGCACCCTAATCTCGGAGTTAAACCAGCTGCTTCGATGGAAAAGAAATTTCCCAAGCAAGCCTCAGAACCCAGTCATAATGGAGAACAAAAAAAAACCACTGAAAAAAGACTGAGTTCAGCCAGGTCCCATGTGTACAATCGAAGAGGCTCTTGAAAGCTAATGGGGCCTGAAATGCAGTGTAAACAAACAAACTATGGCGACATTTTCTTTACCTTTGTCTCTCAAATGTAGAGTAGACCACACTGGGAGCAGCAAATGCAATAGACCAGATTGAAGGAGCTTCACGTGAGGCGTGCCTCACCTGGAATGAATGTTTGGATGGTGAGCAGGGAGGTGTTAAAGGGCAGGTGTTACATATTCTATGATTGCATGAGAAGGTGCGTCATTGAGAGTGATGAAGGAATGGACCAGGGTATTCCTGAGGGAACGGTCCCTGCAAAATGCTGACGGAAGGAGTGAGGGAAAGATGTGTTTAGTGGTGGCATCATGCTAGAGTTAGCATAACCGACAGAGGATGATTATTTGAATGTAGAGGCTGGTGGGGTGAAAAGTGGGGACAAGGGGGACCCTTGATTCTGGGAGGGAGAGGAAGAGGTGAGAACAGAGGTGCTGTAAATGGGTCGGACATGGGTATGAAACTACAGAACCTATTGAAACCTCAAGGGTTGTGAAATGGAATATAAACAAGCAAGTCCAAGCAAGGCAGTCCAAAGATGTGCAGGTTAGGTGGATTGGCCATGCTAAATTGCCCTTAGTGTCCAAATTGCCCTTAGTGTTAGATGGGGTTACTGGGTTATGGGGATAGGGTGGAGGTATGGGCTTGGGTAGGGTGCTCTTTCCAAGAGCCGGTGCAGACTCGATGGACTGAATGGCCTCCTTCTGCACTGTAAATTCTATGTCAAGTATAAAGGGATAAAAGTAGGCACACTGCAACAGTGAAACCACAGAGCCAATAAAACTTCAAGGGGTGTGAAATCCTTCTCCGAGAGACAAGCTGCAGAATGGCTCTGTGCTATCCTGAGGATTTTAGGACAGACTGGCTGCAGTTGTGCTGTACGCTGATAAGGAGTATTAAACATGAAACAAAGCAGGCTCAAGGCTTCACAGACTTTCCGCTACCTCCATCCCAGGGGAGATCCTCAACCTGGCTCCCTCCAGCCCAGCCCAAATCCCCCAACACCCAGGTCCCTTGAATAACCCCCCCCCCCTCCACACCCCCCATAGCACCTAGTCAGGGATACTTTGTACTGGGGCACCCTGGCACTAGGTGGAGAGGGGTATTCACCACCTTCCTCCCTCTCAGAATCCATGGCGCCTGGACCCCAGTTTTAAAGACAAGTAGCAATTGGCACCCGTGTGACATCCCACTGGCCAGTGGGAAGATTCTGTGAGGCAAGAACATCTGACTTTAATCTTGCTAATGAGATTACAAAGAAGCCAAATGCATGCTAATCTGGTTCTCGCCCTTTCTGAGTGAGATCCGGATCACGCCAACATGAAGGACTCAACAAGATCTGATTCAATGTTGGGGAAACTGATTTGCTTCTGACGCTATTCCCATTTTGGGCCTGAAAGCCAGATTTTCCCAACATTTTTTTTTTTATAAATTTAGATTAGCCAATTATTTTTTCCAATTAAGGGGCAATTTAGCGTGGCCAATCCACCTACTCTGCACATTTTTGGGTTGTGGGGGCGAAACCCACGCAGACACGGGGAGAACGTGCAAACTCCACACGGACAGTGACCCAGAGCCGGGATCGAACCTGGGACCTCAGCGCCGTGAGGCGGTTGTGCTAACCACTAGGCCACCGTGCTGCCCTGGATTTTCCCAACATAACTGGATTCGCGCAGGCGTAAATTGATCAGAAAATCACCCCCGTGAGCTTTTTTATAATTTATATTTGTTCCTTAACAATGGGAGCTAAGAATTGGATGGTGGCCCAGCGCCATCATTTCCAGAAAAGGTGACAAGTGGGCACCAGAGATCCACGGAAAGTGACACAATGTCAGTAAACATGTGAACTCTGCTGAGGTCATTTTGGAGGGCTCGAGCAAGTAAGATCCCAACATAACTGCAGGGATCACAACTTGTGGCTGTACAATTCCCACTGTTTTCACCATTTAGCATAATACAGAAATCACTGTCCCCACAATTAAAATAAAGCTTTTGACGGTTTCCTCAATTTTCTTTTATATTCCATTAGCTTCACAAATTCAGGAGTAACGTACAGGACCCAAAATGCTAAATGTTACTGGTCATTCATAGTTAATGGACAAAAGTTCAGCCATTTTTAGAATTACTTCAGATTTTGTCCCCCCTCATTTTCTTCTGTGGCACAAAGTTCCTGTTAAAGGCAGGATGCAAGTCCAGTTTTATTTTCCCTTTACCGGCAGTGTAAATCTATTTTGCTCTCTTGATGTTTACACACTTCGTTCCGGTGTATTAGTCGTTAAACTTTGTCGAATTAAGTTTCTATTATTTCCAGTGTGTCATTTTAATCTGGCCCTCTGCTCTGTGGAATACTCTTCAGAACATATGAGTACTTTCAGCATTAACAGTAGAATATAAACGGGTTTCATCTTTTCACTGAAAGCATTTCCAAAATCTGAAGTTGCCCGCTCCTAAAGGTTGTGTAAACTGGGGTAACTAAAGTTTTCAGTACTGATTTTTGTTTGCTCGGTGTTTTAAAGGAATTATAATGGATAAACAGAGTTAAGGCACAGGTCAGCCATGATCCACTTGAATGGCAGAGGCAGCTGGAGGGTCTGAATGATCAAATTCTGTTTCTATATTCCAGCTCCTCTGAAAGGGAATGAATTGCACATTCTTGATAGTCTCCTTATCCTGTCGACTAAATTCCTATTGCTGGGCTTCTCAAATTGTATTGGCACCATATTCTAACTTTATTATGGGTATTCTCTACCTAGCATTTTCCCTTGTCCTTGTTAACGGTTCAGCTGTTTGACAGCATCAAATATATATTGCAACAAGAAAATGGTGGACAGAATTCAATGCAAACATTTTTAAGTGTCAATTTGGGCAGGTTTGACGGGATGTTTCTCAGCAGATTTGTCTGTGAGATCCAGGCTGGTATTCACCGACACTTTGTTGTGTCTTGGGGAGTTTCTCCCCAGTCCAGCCCACACTTGGAAATGTTTTCATCATTGGCTCCTCAGAGATCAGGTCGCCATTTTGAAAGGGTGCCCTGATCTCTATGTAAGATTGAGGGTTCCCCACACCCTCCACTCACGTGCAATGTCACTCCCTGCACACATGGGCATTACCCCACACCCACCCAAGTGAGGACATCTGGCTATGTGGTCGCTCCACCCTTTTCAGGCATAAACATTTTTGGGCCCCCTCCTTTCAGGACCCCACGCTAAACTCCCCAACCTTTATGAGGCCCCTTCATACCCACCCTTCACCACAACCCCCCCATCTTTCATAAACCCCTCATTTCTCCTTTCATGGGCATTGACCCCTCAGGCTCAGACCTTTGGCAACACCACCTTGGCACCGGGACACTCTGGTACTGCCACCCAGGCACTTCCCTTTCCAGTTTGGCAGTTCTCAGGTGGCAGTGCCAAGGTGCCAGGCTGGCAGTTCCAAGATGCACAGGTGCCAGAGGGAGAGTTAGGGTGCTACCCTACTCTGTCCCTGACCACTCAGGGTTATCCAATGGTCTGGGAATCCCACCCCAGGTATCGTTAGGCCTGGCCCACATTTGTGTGGGCCAGTATTAAATGGCGCCCGGTCGAGGCTTCGCTGGGGAGACTGTTGATCGTGGAGCGATCTGACCCCGGGGGTGTCCCCACGGTGGCCTGGCCCGCGATCGGGGCCCACCGATCGGCAGGCGGGCCTGTGCCATGGGGGCACTCTTTTTCTTCCGCCCCCGTCACGGCCTTCACCATGGCGGGGTCGGAACACACCCCCTCCCCTGCGCATGCGCTGGTATGACGTCAGCAGCCGCTGACGCTCCGGCGCATGCGCGGACTTCCGCCGGCCGGCAAAGGCCTTTCAGCCCCGGCTGGTGGGGCGCCAAAGGCTGTTCGCGCCAGCCGGCGGAGCGGGAACCACTCCGGCGCGGGCCTAGCCCCTAAAGGTGCGGAAAATTTCACACCTTTGGGGAGGCCCGACGCCGGAGTGGTTCATGCCACTCCGTCCCGCCGGGACCCCCTGCCCCGTGGGGCAGGGGAGAATCCCGGCCCAGATTTCAATGTATTCTAATGACAGCACTGGTTTTATCCATTAAAAATAATGGTTTGGGCAAATGTTCTGCAATATAGAATCTCTATGAAAAAATTGAAAATGAAAATCGCTTATTGTCACGAGTAGGCTTCAATTAAGTTACTGTGAAAAGCTCCTAGTAGCCACATTCCGGCGCCTGTCCGGGGAGGCTGATACAGTGTAGAAGGAGGCTATTTGGCCCATCGAGTCTGCACCAACCCTTGGAAAGAGGACCCGACTGAGACCCAAGCCCCCACCCTACCCCCATAACCCAGTAATCCCACATAACCTATTGGATACTGAGGGACAATTTATCATGCTGCCCTAGAACATTAGCTTAATATATTTATTAATTAGTAGTGATTTTAGAAGAAGGGACATTATCTAATGTCAGTAGAGGTCAATACTTCAGTGTAGCCTCACAAAATATACCCAGTCAGCGTTGGTTCAACAAAGCTGTGATCCCAGTAACGGAACATCGCATGGAAGCAGCTCAAGTTTTAAATTCTGGAACAGTAAGCACCCGCGGAGGATCCATTTGTAGAAATTTCATGGCACTGTGGCCATGGAGATTGTTGAAGCAGGCTGTTCCAGGAAATAAGTCTGCCCAGTGTGACCCACTGAGATGCTGCAGCCTGTCTCGGATAGAATTTATTGCCAGCAATATTAGTGAGCGACTGCTTCACGCATCCTTACAAAGGTTGCATTGTCTACTACTTAAACCCCCATTAAAACAGCAGGACTAACGAATGCCACGAGGCGACATTAATACCACCAACAGTAACTTCTGTCTGAATGCTTCCAATTCACGGGGAAGCAATATTTCATAGATTGCTATAAATCAGACTGCTGCTGCCCTATTTTGCAATGATATCCGGTCTCTGTTGTTGAGGCTTGAAGCAGTCAAACAATAGAAGGAATTCGTCGCCAAAAATCCTGAGGGTATTTCAGCAAGTTCCTGTCAAGCGGGCTGAAAGTGTTTCCGAAATGATGGTGTTCTACATGGTTGTTGTAGACTTGCTTCAGGTGTCAGTGGAGGGATGTGAACTATATAGATAACAAAATAGCAGTGTAGATCTATTACAAAACATTTCAGCGTTGCTTTCACCATTAATGGAATGTTGGAACAAAAGCTCAAATAACATTTGACTAAAATTAAAATTTCCCACTAAACATAATCGCTGATTGAAATTCTATGCTGAATTATGAATGTCTGAAACACCACACATTGACTGCTGATGTCAGACTTGAAGCCAGAGCAGTATCTTCTGTCAGACAGATTGCCTGAGTTTCACCCCACTGAGTTCTGCATTTTTGCCTTTCAATGTGTTCAGCCAATTTTCAAAATACACACAAGGTGCAATAATTTGCACATATCAAGTTAGAACTTACATCTCCCAGAAACGCCCGAAAGCACTGGGTACAGAAATTGCTTTGAAGCGCAGTCATGGTCGTTATATAGCACATGGAGCAGCTATTTGTGCACAGTAGGCACCCAAAATAAAGTTAGAGGAAGAACTAGTTAAGGTATTTTTGGTGGTACTGGTTGCAGCAGGAATACTGGGCAACACACAGAGCATTCTTCTTCAAATAGTGCGATCTGAAAGCATGGGCAAGACATCAGCGCAACATAATTTGAAGGGAAGTTGCTCTGTTAGTGCAGCAATGAAATGTCAGCCTCACTAATGGGCTGGATTTTTTAGTAGAAACAGTGGCAAGGCTAACTGTGCTCACCTTCATTTACATGAAAATCAAACAGAAGCTTCTGTCGACCACATATGTGCAGTTAAATGCTGAAATTAGGATGTCGCTATCTGAGATGCCTTGCTCCTCTAAAAGCTGTGTGATAATAGCAACTCACTGCCTGATTCACAATGAAGCAGCATGAGGTTTCTGTGCTTACTTTATGTATATAAACTAAACTCATCAGAAAAAAGCTTGGGTTTGTCCATTTCAATTCAATACCCTTCTGTTGAACTTAAAATTAACTTTTACAAGTGTGGAGCAGCATTCCTTTCAAAATTCAAGATTCTAATTGATACTTCCTGGTTCAGACATGGTGCGACTCATTAACAATTGTTCAATCTGGTAGGTTAAGGAAACGCACTGCTGTTGGCCCTGTTCAGACAGGTTCCTGATGTTTTTCATTTTGTTAACAGTTGGCTGACTGGAACTTTCAGTGCATACGTCCACTAAATGCCTATGAGCAGGTCAAATAGCTAACAGTTTGGTCTTAGAGTAGAACTTGAGCTCACAACCTTCTAACTTAGAGGCAAGAAACAAACAACTAGCCTACGTTGGCTGGCACTATGCGCTGCTTCTTTAAAACAATTTGACTCATAATGGAAAGATTTAGGGCGCGATTCTCCGCTCTCCACGCCGGGTGGGAGAATCTCGGGAGGGCCGCTCTGGCACCCCCCGCGATTCTCCCACCCCCGCTCGGAGAATCGCCGCTCACCGTTTTTCCCGGCGACCGCCAATTCTCCGGCCCGGATGGGCCGAGCGGCCTGACGACCCCGACGGGTTCATGCCGGCGGCAACCGCACCTGGGTTTCACGATGGCGTCGGCCGTTGCGGAGAATTCCACCCCTAATTTGTAACAAGATTGTAAACCCATTCATAAAGAAGGCAACTTATTCATGACTGCCAGCTATGCTGGCAATGCTGGGATAGTTAAATAATGAAGGCGGCATGATGGCACAGTGGTTAGCACTGCTGCCTCACAGTACCAGGGACCCAAGTTCAATTCTGGCCTTGGGTGCCTGGCTATGCGGAGTCTGCACGTTCTCCCCGTGTCTGTATGCGTTTCCACCGGGTGCTCCAGTTTCCTCCCTGTGGTGAATGTAATATAGATGTATATAAGGCAGCACGGTGGCGCAGTAGGTTAGCACTGTGGCCTCACGGCGCCAAGGTCGCAGGTTCGATCCCGGCTCTGGGTCACTGTCCATGTGGAGTTTGCACATTCTCCCCGTGTTTGCGTGGGTTTCACCCCCACAACCCAAAAAAGTGCCAGCTAGGTGGATTGGCTATGCTAAATTGCACCTGAATTGGAAAAAATGAATTGGGTACTCTAAATTTTTTATTTTTTAAAAATAGATGTATATATGTTAATTCACACTGTCTTTGTAAGCGCAGTAGCGCTATCCTACCACTAGGGGGAGTAGTGCTGGGAGCACTCAGGGACTTGTACTGGGCTCCACCCTTGGCTCCGCCCATGACTCCTCCCCCTAGTGCAGCTGTATAAATACCCTTGTCCAGAGTCAGCCTGAGTTCACTACGAGTTCATTGACAGGTAACAGGCTGGCTCTGAAGTAAGTCGATTAAAGCCTAGATTCACATCGGAAACACGTGTCTGGTGAATTGATGGTTCCATCACTCCCTCAGTCCAAAGATGTGCAGAATAAGTGGTTTATCCATGATAATTTGTCCCTCACTATACAAAAGGTTAGGTAGGGTTATGGGGATAGGATAGAGTCATGGCTTAAGCCGGGTGCTCTTTCCAAGGGCCAGTGCAGACTCAATGGGCCGAATGGCTTCCTTCTGCACTGTCGGGATTCTATGGATTTTATGGATTCTAAGAAGCGTAGTATTTGTTTTTATTTTCCCTTGAAGTCTTTTTTATCCTTGCCGTTTATCTCTTTCTTCTACTTAGTGTGCTATTATAATGGTAATTGTAGGTTTACATTGGCATCTAATAGAAAATTACTAATGCTGATATTTTATGTGTCAGTCTGGATACCAAGCCTTGCTTATCCAATTTCTATCTAAACAATAATGCTAATCTTATATCTGAGCAATAAACCTCTTCATGACTCTGTTGCAGATGGTGCAGAGATTTGTAATATCACACAATTTCATCACATTCCAGTGTAATTCTCTGATTGCAATTGTCCATTTCTCCTCTTTTTCATAATTATTAGGATAAGTAAACAGACAAGGAGGCATGGTGATAATTGTAACACTCATCTTTTGCTTGGATTTCCCAACCTAACTGGGTTGGATGGAACTCTACTGTGACAAGGGCTCCTAAAGCCACAACAGTCCCTAAACACTTTCACATAATAGCAATGCGGTTACAGGTGACAGGAGACACTGCAGTATAGATCATAATTCAAAAGCTAGCTTTCTCAATTCTTTCACTGCATCTTTAATGGAACTTGACTCATAAAGCCTTTGGAAAGAAAGGCTGATGTGTTGAAATATTTTGAAAATACTACCCATTAAAAAATCAAGTCCTACCAGAATCTTCAATGGAGAAGTAGAAGATGTCACTTGTTGCATTATCACCATCGTACAAAACATAGGAGATCTTCATATCATCGATATCAGCTGTTAAAAGGGAATTTGCAGAGAATAAATAATTTGCGTGGTGTATCACCAAATAAATGTTGTTAATACCGTTCTAAACACACAAACTCCATTTACATTTTCCATCAGTTCAGTCCAATCTTGCACATGCATCTATTCCTTCAAAATTGCGGCTGTGAACAGTCAGCAAGCATCCAATGTTGGCTGCTTTCTATCTGTTTTTAAATCATTGTGTTGGGTGCACTAATATGTATTACAGTATTGTACTTTGTCTAACGATGATAAATAGCAAATAAAAACAGAAAATGCTGCAAATCCTGAGCAGATCAGACAGCATCTGCATTCAGAGAAACAAAGTTAACTCGATCTGATGAAATGTTATTGACCTAAAACCTCTATTTCTCTCTCAATTCAAACTTAGGGACCTTCCAGATTGAGAAGAGGAACTAGTGAGTTAATAACTGAATAACGCTTCCAAATGAAGATTCCCAGAAGAGTGGCATCGTGGTTAGCACTGCTGCCTCACAGCGCCAGGGACCTGGTTTTAATTCTGGTCTTGGGTGACTGCCTATGTGGAGTTTGCACGTTCTCCCCGTGTCTGGGTGGGTTTCCTCTGGGTTCTCCGGTTTCCTCCCACAGTCCAGAGGTGTGCAGGTTAGGTGGACTGGCCATGATCAATGCACAGAGTTATGGGGAAAGAGCGGGGGAAAGAGCCTATGCAGAGTGCTCTTTCAGAGGGTGGATTCACTGCACTGTCGGGATTCTATGGGGGAAAAATGTTTAAATCACTAAAAATAAAATAGTCAGGCCACCATTGTGGTGGGAGTCGGTGGGAAGTTTGCCAACATGGTGGCCTTTGGCTGCACATCTACTCAGGCAGGCAGGCAAGCAGGAAGAGCCTATAGGCCCCCTGGAGTGCTGGCATCCCATCCTGTTGCTGGATGCTTGTCTCCCCGCAATGAACTATCTTCCGTAATGTCGTGAAATCCCAGTCAATCTCCAGGGCCTAATCTTACCCAGGGCCTTATTGAGCCTAATTGGCCCTCCAGTTTCGAGTGCCCACCTGCCGCACTTAATTGAACAGGCAGCCTGTTTCCATGCTGATTAAGGGGGCGCCTCAGTTAAAATCCCAATGAATTTGTGTCAGATTTTGGACCCCAAAACAGTGCTGGCTCCTGTTTCCCACGCCCAAGTGAAAACGCAAGTGATATGGAGAAAACAGAAGGCAAGTAAAATGAAAAGCAAACTCAACCTCTTCCAAGTATTTCGCACATATCATTCTGCAAACTTTTAAGCATACATTGAATTTAATCGGTAGTTAAAGAATGCTTTTAATTTTCCTTCAATGAGAATATTCTTGCCAGGAAAACAAACTGCAACTGTAACTGCCATTCAAAGAATTCTGGTTCAGACTGATGAAAGGTATCTGTTTTACTTTTGATATAGTACATATAAGCAAACCCAATAATATTGTCCTATCACAAAATGCTTTTCAAGAAGTGGGGTGGCTGCTAATGAAGGTGAAAATGTAACTTGTGGTATTTTATAGAGACACTTTGAAGTGTGTTTCACGGAATTTCAGAATTGAACAATACAGAAAGAGGCCATTTGGCCCATCATTCCTGCACATGAAGGTTTTCCACCTTTTTCTAAATTTGTTGGAAGAACCACGATAGGAATAGAGGAACGAGAGGAATAGAGGGCCATGGACCCCGGGCAGGTAGAAGGTTTTAGGTTAGACAGGCAGCATAGTGGCGCAGGCTTGGAGGGCTGAAGGGCCAGTTCTTGTGCTGTGCTTTTCTTTGTTCTTTGAAAACCCCAGAAAAATGGCTTGACTTGTGCTATTTTTCTGAAGTTTCTGTGGCTCTCCCACTAAAGTTATAGTGCATGAACGAGAGAACTGCCTCAGATATTCACTCTTAGTTCACACAACTGAGCATCTGAGTTGTCTCTATTGATAGGGATTGAACACAATCCCTTGGGGCAGCACGGTAGCACAGTGGTTAGCACAACTGCTTCACAGCTCCAGGGTCCCCGGTTCGATTCCCGGCTTGGGTCACTGTTTGTGTGGAGTCTGCACGTTCTCCCCCTGTGTGCATGGGTTTCCTCCGGGTGCTCCGGTTTCCTCCCACAGTCCAAAGATGTGCAGGTTAGGTGGATTGGCCATGCTAAATTGCCCTTAGTGTCCAAAATTGCCCTTAGTGTTGGGTGGGGTTACTGGCTTATGGGGATAGGGTGGAGTTGTGGGTTTGGGAAGGATGCTCTTTACAAGAGCCTGTGCAGACTCGATGGCCGAATGGCCTCCTTCTGCACTATAAATTCTATGAACAATCCGTGACAGTATCTTTTTATAAAACATTTCAATATAGTACAACAACAACTTGAATGGGTTACTTTAATGAAGTAAAACAGTTCAAGGCATTTGACAATGATATCATCATTAAAAATAAATGGCTGCTGAAATAAAGGAGATGGTTTTAGGAGCACTGAACAAAGGTTTGGGCTAAAATCTGGGTTTTAAGGAGTCATATGGCAAAGCAGAGAGGAAGACAGATTTAGGGAAGGAATTTGAGAACATCGGGCCTAGATAGCCTAAAGCACAACAACCAATGGTGAGATGAAGGCAGAGAGGTACAAGAGATCAGAGTCAGAGGAATATGCCGGTTCGGGGCACGGGAGAGTTGAACTATTGCTCAGCTGGAGGAAGTTCAGAGCAAAAAAAGGAGAATTAAGAGTTGAGGTTGAGAATTTTAAATTTGAGGTGCCGGGTGACTCGGAGGTAAGGTAGGTAAATCAGCCTGGACATCGAGATAGTGAGAGTTGATTTGAGATAGGTTGCAATCAGCAGAATTTTAGATGAGCTGACATTGAGAGAAGGGAATTGGAATAGTTGAGTCTGAACGAGAGAAAGTTTGGAGGATTTCTGCAACAGATGAGTTGAGGCAGGGGCAGAGGCAAGTGATGTCATGAAGATGGTAGATAGTCTTGGCATCAGAAACCTACCCAGGATGAAAGAAGACACTAAGACTGCAAACAGAGAGGGTTTGCCTGAGATAGTGATGGAAGAGGGGGATAGAGTCAGTGACAAGAACAGAGAGTTTGTGGTGGAGACCAAAGATAATGGGTGGGATTCTCCCCTAACCGGCAGGGTGGGCCGTACCGGCACTGAGGAGTGGTGTGTACCACTCCACGTCGGGCCGCCCGGAAGGTGCGGACTCCTCCGCACCTTCAGGGGCTAGGCCGGCTCTGGCGGAATTGGCGCCGCACCAGCCGGCGCCGAAGGGCTTGGCACTGCGCCAACCGGCGCCAAAGGACCTCTGCCGGCTGGCACGAGTTGATGCATGCGCGGGAGCGCCAGCGTGTGCTGCTGTCATCCCAGCGCATGCGCAGGGGGGTTCTTCTCCGCGCCGGCCATGGCGGACCGTTACACCGGAGCGGAGGGAAAGAGTGCTCCAACGGCACAGGTCCGCCCACATATCGGTGGGCCCCGATCGCAGGCCAGGCCACTGTGCCTCCCCTCCCCCCCCCCCCCCCCCCCACCCTGGCCAGGGCCAGATCCCCCTCTCCCGTATATTACACCCCCGCCGAAAAACCGGCACCGGAGAATCCCGCAGCTGGCGTCGGGCGGCAGGGCAGGATTCACGCCGCACCCCCTGCCGATTCTCCGGCCCAGCGGGGGGTCGGAGAACCCCGTCCAATAGGTTTAATCTTCCCAATTTTTAGCTGGAAGACACTCTGCCTTACCCAAGACTGGATGTCAGTCTATGAGACTGACAGCACTGAAGCCGTACAACGATCCAACATATAACTCGAGTTTTTGGTGTTTTTACTCTGGCATAGGCCTTCTCTTTTTGTTATGAAATGTAAGAGAAAGGTAGAGATAAGGATAGATATGGATAAAGTAGATGTAGAGCGGATGCTTCCTCTTGTGGGATATTCTAGAATGAGAGATCATAGTCTTAGGATAAGAGGTAGCAAATTTAAAACAGACTGGAGGAGAAACTACTTCTCCCAAAGGGTTCGGAATCTGTGGAATCTGCTACCCCTGCGTGCAGTAAGTAAATTTAAGGAGGAGTTGGAAAGGTTTTTAATTGGTAATGGGGTGAAGGGTTATGCAGAACGGGCATGACAGTGGAGTTAAGACCAGGATGGGATCAGCCATGATCAATGGCAGAGCAGAACACAAAATGAAAATGAAATGAAAATCGCTTATTGTCACGAGTAGGCTTCAATGAAGTTACTGTGAAAAGCCCCTAGTCGCCACATTCCGGCGCCTGTTCGGGGAGGCTGGTACGGGAATTGAACCGTGCTGTTGGCCTGCTTGGTCTGCTTTAAAAGCCAGCGATTTAGGCCAGTGTGCTAAACCAGCCCCTTATGATGGGCCAAATGGCCTAATTCTGCTCCTATATCTTATGAACGTACAATAGAAAGGTATTATTTGTTTTTATCTGAGAGCTAGCACCACCTCTGCATCGGGTTATAGTGGAGCTCTCCAAGGCCACTCATGTTTGTATTATTTGTTCCTGCATAAAAACATTGAAAAATTACTTGAATGGGGGGGGAGGGGGAAACAAGGGTGGTAGATATTTTTAATGTATTTTTCAACAATTAAACATAAGCAGAATAATTATTCGCTGAAAATAGCCATGAAAAACCAATTAGAAATTTGGATAGGCGTACCAAGCTGCCCTCATGCAAATGTTTCTTAGTAAAATCTCGAATGATCAACCATATCATTCTTACTACTTTAATTTAAAACAAAAGCATCATGAACTTCTAGTAAAGTTATCATTGAAATCCCAAATCAGGCTTGTCAAAAAGTCTCCCTCAGGCACCTTAAAGCTTTCCGAGGCCTTTGTCAAACACCACTTAGAGTTAATAACAGCCATTCATCTTATTAACAAAAGCATGGATGACAAGATCACTAGATATAAACTTTCAGTTGACCACAATTATAGGAAAAGCCAAAGACATAATGGATCAGTGGAATGGCAGGAATTCCCAGGCAAGAGAAGGCGTTAACGTTTTTCGACATATAATTAATGCAAAAGGACAAAGATTTAGTCAGGGAATTGTACATCATGGTCATTTAGAAGTTAGTTTTTATATCCAGTCAAACATAGTATGTTCAAATCACAATTTAAAAAGTATATTTGGAACATTTTGACAAAAATAAAACAAACCCAGAAGCAATAGTCTTTTGCAGGTAACATGCTGAATGTTGATTGTAAAAGATCTGTTTTAATGACATTGCATTGTTCCAATTCTAACAGCTTTCAAAAATAAATATCTACGGTTTTTTGTTTAATTTAGAGTGTCCAATTCTTCCCCCCCCCCCCCCCCCCCCCCCGCCCCCCCCCCCCCAACCCCCCCCCCCCCCCCCACCCAATTAATGGCAATTTAACGTGGCCAATCCACCTACTCTGCACATCATTTTGGGTGGTGGGGGTGAGTCCCAAGCGGACACGGGTGCAAACTCCACATGGACAGTGACCCAGGTCTGGGATCAAACCCGGGTCATCAGCGTTGTGAGACACCAATATTAACCACTGCGCCACCGTGCCATCCTATAACTATCTAAGGTTTCTTCCAAACAAAATCCGCTTTAAAGCAACCAATGGGTATTTGTCACTCAAAATACATTTGGCATCGATAGTTTCTGAATGTAAAACTACCAAACTGCAAGATTCCAACTTTGGGAAATTAAATCAACATAATATAAATCACTACATCTGTAAACACTTGAGAGTTCACAGGATACATATTCAATTACAGATCATTTACATACTTAAAATAAATTATTTTGAAATTATGCTGCTGCTACAATGATGGGACAGAACTACCGTCAATACACAAAAGTTGATGACCAGCAAAATTTTAAAATTTAAAAAATAAAATCAAGGAATGAACTCAGAGAAGTCTGAGACAAAAGTATATTCTACTGACACACTTTGTCCCGCTTTGTAAATGTATGAATGATCAGCTAAAAGCATCAAACAGGAAGAAGTATCACTTTGTGTTTATTCTATTGCCTTAATAATCAAGGGTCAATCCAAATACATGGCACTCTTGAGATGAAGTTGTTCCAAGTATTTGTTTTAAATTTACCTTTTACTAATTTAAATTGATGTCCACAGCCCACCTGGCTTATTATAAATTCCTATAATAGGCTTCATTTATTTATCTGTGCAATCTTTTGCAATCCATCGCAATAAGGTGCTTCCTTAAACAACTTCTCCCAGACTACAGCTTGAGATTCTTTTTCAATTTTCCTTACAACTCATCCATTAGAATGAAATATGCCTTATTGCTTTTCCTCATCTTCTTCAAAGGATATGAATGCTTTTTGTAATTAAATTGTACACTTGTTTTCAAAATGCATTCCTGCAGCCATGCCCTCTAGTGCAAACTCTTTCTCTCCCATTGGTGCTTGTTCTTTCATCCGCCTGAGCCCCAAATTCTGAAAATTCCCACTTCAAGGATCTCCACCTCTCCTCTCCTCTAAAAAAAAATTGAAATCCAACTCTGTGGCCACACATTTAGTCACAGATCCTAATATCTTCTTTGTTTCAGTGTCAAATTATATTTCTGTGAAGAACCTTGGAACAATTTTCTGCATTGAACGTGCTATATAAATGTATGTTGCTGTTCTTTTATCATATTGTCTATCTGTTGAAGGTGATGGGCCAAAACCCACTCCTCGGTTTCTTGCTAAATGTCCTTCAACCAGTTCAGTTTGATTCATCCTCTCTAAGGGCAGCATGGTAGCACAGTGGGTAGCACTGTTGCTTCACACTCCAGGGTCCCCGGTTCGATTCCTGGCTTGGGTCACTGTCTATGTGGAGTTCTCCCCGTGTCTGCGTGGGTTTCCTCCGGATGCTCCGGTTTCCTCCCACAAGTCCCGAAAGATGTGCTGTTAGGTAATTTGGACATTCTGAATTTTCCCTCTGTGTACCGGAATGTGGCGACCAGGGTCTTTTAACATAACATCATTGCAGTGTTAATGTAAGCCTACTTGTGACAATAAAGATTATTATTACTATGTGATGGACGTATGCTTTAGTCCTTGCTTTCCTTCATATGTTTTCTCTCACACTTTTCCACATTAAATGCCAGTTGCCACCTGCCTACCCATTCCATGAAACTGTCTGATTTTCTGCTGAACTGTTTCACAGTCCTTTTCGCTGATTGTCAAACATGTGCATCACTAACACCTTTTTCTGAGTTGTCAACAAAAATTCAAGATTGTACTCCTCAGTCTTAAGACCCAATCAATCATTAGACCTTCAACCACATAAGAAACATAAACTACATAATTAGCTACATCTGTATGGCCTTCAGTTATGCCACTGTACTGATGAAAAAGTGTGGGACTTTCTCCTTTTTTTGTGTAATTTAGCAGTTAGTGCTCTGTTACCCCATTGCAATCAAAGGTTCAAGATTCACCAATTCAGACCGTTAATCAGAAACATTTTATAAAATTAGTATGTAACAAAACACTAAAGGTTGAGCCTTAAAAGGACAAGGTGGTAGCTACTGATTGGACTTGTCAGGTATGTGAAGAAACTATATCCAAACATGCCCACTGTACCAATCGATAACTTTATTTTCTGTATTTCAAGGAACTTCTTAAACTTGCAATATGACCCAAAAATGATCAAAATAATTTTACGAAAAATTGAGAAAAATATAAATAAGCGTATTATGCTTTGTAAACAAACGAAATGCATTTCTAGTTACTAATTAAAATTACATTTGTAAAATGTGGTGCAAAACATCAAATAATAATGTTTCCCTGTGACACTGCCTTGGGCTAAATGTATTAACCTCATCAGGTTCATCACGATGAACATTTTGTTTCTCATACTTTCGCTTCTCACAAATGATAACATTGTATATAATTAAACTCCACTTACTATCACCAATTATTCTTGTCGCTCTGGGGTGCTTTTGATTAAATGTTCAAAAGAATAATTTTCAAAATAGAACAGGTAATTGTTTGGATAACCAATGTTAATTAATTGTGCACTGGGCTAATGTCTCAAAGGCGTGTATGAGTGTTTAAACAAAGTTAGCAAATGTTTCTTTGTCTCTATTGAATACTGTACGGAATTGCACGATGATCATTCATTCACACCACGCACCAATTCATTCATTTTCTATGTTTAATGGTTTAGGAGAAAAAGTATCATCTAAGAACCACTTGGTTAATCCCTTCTACCTTCAAAGTGTTCTTCAAGTAAGAGCAGCTTTCATAATCTAAATCCTGTCTTCAGACTGGCAATATCATGCCACTCTTTTCAAAATTCAAGTTTTTTTCGCTTTGTTCATTTGTTTTGAATTTCTCTTACACGGCCACTAACGTTTCACCAGATTTCACTGATCAGAATTAGAATTGATAATTTTTATTAATAATAATATTTATTATTGTCACAAGTAGGCTTACATTAACACTGCAATGAGGTTACTGTAAAATCCCCAAGTCGCTACATTCTGGCACCTACTCAGGTACACAGAGGGAGAATTCAGAATGTTCAATCCACCTAACTTGCACATCTTTTGACTTGTGGGAGGAAACCGGAGCACCCGGAGGAAACTCACACAGACACGGGGAGAATATGCAGACTCCGCACAGACATTGGCCCAAGCCAGGAATCGAACCTGGGACCCTGGAGCTGTGAAGCAACAGTGCTAACCACTGTACTACACTGCCAGTTCCAGCAAAAACAGCTATGTAAAGGATAAATTAAGCATGAAAAAATTCTGCTACACAAATAACAGTGCTCAAATGCATACCACAACCTATTTGATGCCCTCTTGGTGCAAGCTATACTCAATTACCTGAGAGGAAATGTCATGTTGCTTCACCACTCATCACTCCAGAGGAGCAAATGATAGAGGTGCAGATATACGGGCAAAAATGCAACAAAACATATAGCGAGACAGCACATGTGAAAGACATCATTGTTCTCAAGACAGAAGCTATTTGTTAAAGCTGCTCTTTTCTATAAGCCACACATATTTAGTGATATTGTGGAAGTTAAATCAGAGATCAAATTTAGGTAATGTGCAATGAATTGTTATTCTTTGATAGAGATTAAATAAATACTGCAACATCCTTCGAGAAAATATTTCACTGTGTAAAACATGATCCTGAAAAATTCTTGCTGACTAACCTTGACTGAACGTGATGACACTGTCATTACCCAGGTCAGTGTTAATGATGTAACCATGCTGTGGTCCGTCTGTGATCCTAAACTTCAGGAGTTTCTGCGGGCTATCACGATCTTCAGCCTTCAGCGCTTTGCTGGTGATCAAAAATCCAAGGTGACCTGTGTGCACAACTCGAAGGGTTGGAGCCCCTTTATTCACAACAATTTGTGGAACACCATTGTCAACTGCTGATATTTGGATCTTCATCATCTGAGGCCTGCGGGTCTCAAACACAGTATCCGGGAAAACATAGTATTCAGTGTGTGTGCCATCTGTTACAGTGAAAGAGAAACTGTCCTCGTTTGTCTCAGTGCCATCATGTTTATAGCTAATAAGATTTTCATTGAGGTCCTGCTTGGTGAAGCTGGTGATGGGTTGGCTTCTGTTAAATAACAACTGACCGTGCACAGGAACTTGAGTAATGGTGAAACGCAGAAGATGGTCTGGAGTGTCACGGTCCTCAACCCTGAGCTCAAATGGAGTGATCAGCTTCATTTCCCCTTCACTCACAACTAGATCGTGGACTGTGAGCACTGGTTTCTTATTGTCTACATCTGTTATCGACACACGAAAGGTACGAAAGACTGGATTGTAACCATCAGTCACCTCAAATTCAAAACTGTCCATTTTAACTTCGTCATCTGATGTATGGATGTAATAGATTTTATTTCCTGCTAATTCTAACTGAGTGAAGGAGGTAATTGGGACGCCAGGACTATCAGTCTTTTCTAGGTGACCACGACTTGGGGCACGAGTGATGCTAAATCTTAAGTGTTCATCAGGGCTGTTAATGTCACTAGTGCTCAGCAAGTCGGTGGTCAGTGTGACCTTCCCACCTTCTTTCAGTGTAACTCCTTTGTTAATTACTTCTGGGAACAGCATATCAATGCTGCCGATGCTAACATAGAAGTAGCGATCGATCAGGGTGTTGGTGCCATCTGTTACATCAAATTTAATAAGATCACGTATACCTTCTTGGCCGGTGTGCACATACTGAATGAATCCTTTATCAATTTCGTCCTGAGTAAAATTCATGCCGACAGTGATATTCTGAACCACATCACCATCTTTCATTAGATGTTGCAATAAGCCTTGGCTTTGGCTATGACGAATTATATAAGTCAATGTTTTGTCATCTGAATCTAAGTCTGTCGCTTTTAGGATTCTGTTGGTTATTAGCTTTGATTCACCTATTTCAATCTCTAGGCCATCATTAATGGTGATCCGCGGTGTTTCATCATCAACGAGAATGATCATGATGAGGACTGTCTTGTCGACTATATGTCTTCCATCTGTGAGACGAATATCAAAGCTGTCTTCTTTGGTCTCAGAATCATCATGTTCATAGACAATATTGGAACCAATTGAAATTTCCCTTAGAGTAAAATTTTTGACTGTAGCAGTACCACGTGCTAACTGTTGCACAATCTGTCCGTGTTTTGGTGGCTTGCTTATAATAAAATAAAGTTCATCAGCAGGAATATCTGCATCGGCCGCATTCAAAATTGGAGTGTCAACAACAAGACTCATCCCCTCCATTACAACAAATTCACGAGTGAAAATCTCTGGCTTCTCATCATTGGTTGGTATGATGATGATTGGGAAGAAGTGACGCTGCGAGAAATTAATGCCATCAGAACAGCGGAAGGTGAACCTGTCCTCAACCTTTTCAACCCCTTTGTGAATGCTTTGCACATAGTAGATATGCCCATCGCGAACATCTTTAATAGTAAATGCACTAATTGCTGTGCCAGTCCTTGACTTCTCAGACCCAGGAGCTGGAGAAATGTTTTCAACATAGCCAAAAGTAGATTGAACAATTATTGTGCACAGGATATCATCATTGGGAGTATCTTTATCTCCAGCATTGAGATTTGCCAGTGTAATAACATTCTTCTCTCCCTCCAAAACTGTATAATGCTCACCAATCATGACCTCAGGTGCCATACTGTCGACAGGCAAGACTGTGACTTGAACTCTGACGCCTTGCACTTTGTTTCCACCAACAACCCATTCATTTGACATGTCAGATATGGTCAAGTTGAAGGAATCGTGTTTTTTCTGAGTTCCAATTTCACCACTGGTATGAGCGTACACCACCACTCCACTGATGATATCCTCCTGGGTGAATCTCTCTGCCGGTAACCCATTTACTAATATCTCACCAAGCTTAGGTGGGTCTTCCACAATGAATGTCAGCATTAGGTCGTCAGTGTCCTCATCAGTACCCTGGATGACATTGGTGGTAATTTCAGTGGCCCCCTTCTCAAGTACATCTATGTGTGATCCGAGTTGTCCTTCAGGAAGCATAATGGTTGGTGTCTCATCATCTACTGGCTGCACTGTCACCCTGACAATTATTGGCACTTCATGGACCCCGTCGCCAACGTTTAATCTGAATGAATCGCTTGTAGACTCGTGCCCGTTGTGCCAGTACACAACCCGCCCACTTGCAATATCATCCAAGATAAATGCTTCACCGACAGAAATGGTGACTCCTACATATTGTAAATGGCCAAGCTTTGGAGCCTGTGTCAAGGTGAAGGTTATTTTGTCTTCATCAGTATCCTGATCGGCGGCATCCAACTCTGCGATGGTTAATACAAAGTGACCCCGCTCAGGCACATTGAATCCCGTGTTTGTGATTTCAGGGGGTTTATTGTCCACTGGCTGTAAAAAGATGGTGAAAGTGCCTTGGACGGAATTCCCGGCGGTGTCTTCCACTGAGTAAGTCCACTGGACCACTTTTGGGGTAATGCCAAGCTCCTGGTCTGGGGGGCTGTAGGCGACCTTGTGGTGGTTCACTTGGGACTGGGTGAACTCAGTGAGAACCACGCCAGGGTTTTCGGTCAACACGATGTGGCCCGTCCTGACTGGGTGGTTCTCATCCACATCGGTGGGAGGTGTGAGCACGGTGTACCTCAGGTCCCGGTCATCGGAATCCAGGTCGGTGTAACGCAGGAATTTCCTGCGGAGATGGGTAAGCTCGTACTCCTTCACCAGCATCTGGAGCAGGCAGCCAGGGAAGAGTTCAGGCGGGACATCATCCACTGGCTGGATCTTGATGGTGAATGTGTGCTCCCCTGACTGGTTTGGAGGGTCATTGTCATCCTGAACACGGAAGCGGAAAGTGTCCATCAAAATGCTGCTGCTGTGAGTCCCAGTGTGCAGGTAATACAGCTTCCCATCCAGGATATCCTGCTGGGCCCACTCAGTCACCACCTTCTGGTAGAGCCCCTGGCTTTGCAAATCCTTCCAGCCAGAGGGTTCATCCGGCTCCTCCTGCTGTCTCAGCAACATGGCACCGATTTCCGAATAGGGAGGTTCCAGGACGAAGCGGATGGTCGAATCTTCTGAGTCAATGTCGGTGGCGCTGAGGATGAAAGGGGAAATCTGCAGCATTTCGTTCTTGAACAGCACCAGGCCGGTGTTGGCGTTAATGATGGGAGGCTCGTCGTCAGTCGGTGCAATGGTGATGGGGAAGAGGAACTCCACCCGGTGTTTGCCGTCACTCATCCGGAAGATGATATTGTCGCTGTGGGTGTCCGAGCCATCGTGTTGGTAAACCACCAGGCCCGCGTCCAGATCAGCCGGGGTGAAAAATGTCCTCCTCTGCCCCAGCACTGTGAGCTGGCCGTGTCTCAGCCCAGCCAGCACTCTGACCTGCACATCCTCCAAATTGTCCTCGTCGCTGATTTGCAGGTTCTGCCCACTGGCCAGTGGGCGGGACTGGCCTTCAAACAGCAGCTGCCCACTGTTCCTGGTGGCCACTGGCGCCAAGGTGTTCATCGGCTTCACCACCATCATGAAGGCGAAGGTGTCCGAGGTTGCCCCTTCGCTGTCCACCACCTCCAGCTCCATCTGGAAGATCCTCTCCTTGTCTGAGTCCCCCGGAGGTGGCTTGTAGGCGATTTTCAGCTCCCTGACCTCCCTCTGATAGAAGGAGGTGATGGGCAGGTTCTGGTCGTCGGTGCTGAGGATGTAACCTTGCTGGGGGCCCAGAGCTGAGGTAATGTTAAAGATCAAATCATCGGGGTCAGACTCCACGTCCTCAGCAGCCAACATGTCGCTGGTGATGGCCGTCATGACAAACTGGTCCACCTCCATCATCATCATAGCCACAAAGCTGGGTTTGGGCGGGGTGTTTTCCGTACCCTCCCGAATCCTCACCATGATCTGGAAATACTCCTGTTGGAGTGGGTTCCCTGCCACGTCCAGCAGCTCCACCAGCATGGGAATGTAATCCCTGTTGGGTGAGCTGGTGCTGGCCGTGTGCCTGTAGCGGATTCCTGAAGTCAGGAAGGTCTCGCAGTCCAACATCTGCCCGTTGGATGTCAAGTTGGAAAGCTTGCCGTACCTGGGCAGGCCGCCGGTGCCGAGCAACGGGGTGATCTTGCACGTCTCCGAGCTGCTGTCGAAGGTGTAGCCCAGCACCTTCTTATCGATGGGGTTACTGCTGCCCTTCAGCTTGTCCACCAGCAGGGGGATGTTCCGGGTCAGGATCTGCAGCTGCTGGAAGACCACCTCCACCTCCAGCACGAAGGGCAGGATGGTGGTGCTCCTCCTGCTGTCATACCGGAGCTGCAGCCTCACTCGGTCTGTGCCGGGGCTCCTGGAGCCGAAGTGAGTGTACTTGACGTCCTCCGGGCCGAAATCACAGGGGAACTTCTTGGGGGACAGCATGCCAGGTCTCTGAGACAGGGGGTCGTTCTCCAGCACCGTGACAAAGCAGCGGTCCCCCGGCCGCACTTGGATGAGCAGCTCGCTGACTGGGTCGATGTAGACTGACCTGCCGAAGGGAACTCTCACTCCACTGTTGGCCAGCAGCACCGAGTCCGGGCTCGCCCCGTCCGCCAGGGAGGGCTGCAACTGCCCCTCAGCACTCACTGCCACCCACAGACACAGAGCAACCAAACAGCGCACCGTCACAGAGCCGGGGCTCAGTCTGCAGCTGGACACATCTGGCAAGCCGGACACTGCAGCTTCCCTACCACCGGCCATCGCTTCTTGCTGCAAATCCTCAGCAGAGAGAGCGAGCGAGCTGCACTCACACACTGCTGCTCACACATGGACACAGTGAACTGCAGCTCACACAGTGGCTAGCAGGTAAAGACCAGGGCACAGACCCCGCCCCTAGAGAACAGACCCCGCCCCTAGGGAACAGACCCCGCCCCGGGAGAATCAAGTTAGAAGTCTTACAGCACCAGGTTAAAGACCAACATGTTTGATTCGGAGCGCTGCTCCTTCCTCAGGTGAATGTTACCTGCTCCGAAAGCTAGTGTTTGAAACAAGCCTGTTGGACTTTAACCTGGTGTTGTTAGACTGCTAACTGTTCTCACCCCAGTCCAACGCCGGCATCTCCACATCATGGCTCGAGAATCAAGACAGAGGCAATACAGCAGCAGTAAGTTTCAAGGGACTTAGGCACGGCTGGATGGCCCTGACTTTAATGCCAGAAGTGGTAGAATTCTCACCTGTCATGCAGGAGGCCCGGGTTCGATTCCTGGCCAATGCAGGCTGGCTGGTGTTTCATTGTTATTTTGGGCAGCACGGTAGCACAAGTGGATAGCACTGTGGCTTCACAACGCCGGGGTCCCAGGTTCGATTCCCCGCTGGGTCACTGTCTGTGCGGAGTCTGCACGTTCTTCCAGTATCTGCATGGGTTTCCTCTGGGTGCTCCGGTTTCCTCCCACAGTCCAGACACATACAGGTTAGGTGGATTGGCCATGCTAAATTGCCCTCAGTGACTAAAAAAGGTTAGGAGGGGTTATTGGGTTACGGGGATAGGGTGGAAGTGAGGGCTTAAGTGGGTCGATGTGCCAAATGGCTTCCTTCTGCACTGTATGTTCTATCTTGTATGTATTACTGGTAAAACGGATGAGTTAAGGGTGAGAATTGACAGGTAGAATTGTGATATAGTAGCCATCACAAAGACATGGTTGAGGGAGGGGCAGGATTGGCAGCTCAACATCCCGGGATATAGAATCTTCAGCTGAGACAGAGGAAGGGGTAAAAGAGGAGGAGGTGGCATTATTAGTTCAGGAATCAGTTAGTGCAGTAAGGAGAGATGATATCTTGGAGGGGGCATCAAATAAAGCTTTGTGGGTAAAGTTTAGGAATAAAAAAGGGCAGGGCAGCATGGTGGCGCAGTGGGTTAGCTCTGCTGCCTCACCGCGCCGAGGTCTCAGGTTCGATCCCTGCTCTGGGTCACTGTCTGTGTGGAGTTTGCACATTCTTCCTGTGTTTGCCTGGGTTTCGGCCCCACAACCCAAAGATGTGCAGGCTAGGTGGATAGAACACACTAAATTGCCTCTTAACTGGAAAAAGTTAATTGGGTACTCTAAATTTTAAGAATAAAAAAGAGACAGCCAGATTGCGAGGTATTTATTACAGACGCCCAGATAGTCAGCGGGAAATTGAGGAGCAAATATCTGGCAATTTGCGGAGGTGTGTAAAGATACAAATACGGTAATGATGTTTGGTGATTTCAACTTCCCCAACATTAATTGGGGTAGCCATAGAGTCAAGGGTATAGATGGAGTGGAGTTCTTAAATATTTACAGGAGAACCTTGGATTCAGCACAGATCCCACCCCCCAGCACAGACCCCATCCCACAGCGCAGACCAACCCTGAGCACAGACCCCACCCGCCAGCACAGATCCCACCCCCCAGTACAGACCCCACCCCCTGCACAGACCCACCCCACAGCACAGACCCCACCCCCAGCAGTGACCCCACCATCCAGCACAGATCCCACCCCCCCAGGAAAGACCCCACCCCCCAACACAGACCCCACCCTCCAGCACAGATCCCACCCGCCCAGCACAGACACCACCCCTCAGCACAGACCTCACCCCTGCACAGACCCACCCACAGCACAGACACCACCCCCAGCACAGACCCCACCCTCCAGCACAGACCCCACCCCCCAGCACAGACCCTACCCTCCAGCACAGACCCCACCCCCCCCAGCACAGACCCCACCCCCCAGCACAGACCCCACCCACCAGCACAGACCCCACCCCCCCAGCACAGACCCCACCCCCTGCACAGACCCCACCCCCTGCACAGACCCACCCCACAGCACAGACCCACCCCACAGCACAGACCCCACCCCCTGCACAGACCCACCCCCAGCACAGACCCACCCCACAGCGCAGACCCCACCCCCTGCACAGACCCACCCCCAGCACAGACCCACTCCATAGCACAGACCCCACCCCCTGCACAGGCCCACCCCCCAGCACAGACCCACCCCCCAGCACAGACCCACCTCCCAGCACAGACCCACCCCACAGCACAGACCCTACCCCCCCAGCACAGACCCACCCCCAGCACAGGCCCACCCCCCAGCACAGACCCCACTCCCCACCACAGACCCCACCCTCCAGCACAGACCCCACCCCCCAGCACAGACCCCACCCCAGCACAGACTCCACCCCCCCAGCACAGACCCCAACCCCCAGCACAGACCCCCCCAAGCACAGACTCCACCCCCCAGCACAGACCCCACCCCACAGCACAGACCCCACCCCCCAGCACAGACCCACCCCACAGCGCAGACCCACCCCCTGCACAGACCCACTCCCAGCACAGACCCACTCCATAGCACAGACCCCACCCCTGCACAGACCCACCCCCCAGCACAGACCCACCGCCCAGCACAGACCCCACCCCCTGCACAGACCCCACCCCCCTGCACAGACCCACTCCCAGCACAGACCCACTCCAGAGCACAGACCCCACCGCCTGCACAGGCCTACCCCCCAGCACAGACCCACCCCCCAGCACAGACCCACCCCAGCACAGACCCACCCCTGCACAGATCCACCCCCCAGAACAGACCCACCCCCCAGCACAGACCCACCCCCCAGCACAGACCCACCCCCAGCAAAGACCCACCCCTCAGCACAGACCCACCCCCCAGCACAGACCCCACCCACCAGCACAGACCCCACCCCCCAGCACAGACCCCACCCCCCAGCACAGACCCACCCCCAAGCACAGACCCAACCCCAGCACAGACCCACCCCCTGCACAGATCCACCCCCCAGCACAGACCCACCCCCCAGCACAGACCCACCCCCAGCACAGACCCACCCCCAGCACAGACCCACCCCCAGCACAGACCCACCCCTCAGCACAGACCCCACCCACCAGCACAGACCCCACCCCCCAGCACAGACCCCACCCCCAGCACAGACCCACCCCCAGCACAGACCCACCCCCAGCACAGACCCACCCCCCAGCACAGACCCACCCCCCAGCACAGACCCCACCCCCCCAGCACAGACCCCACCCCCCCAGCACAGACCCCACCCTCCAGCACAGACTCCACCCCCCAGCACAGACCCCACCCTCCAGCACAGACCCCACCCCCCAGCACAGACCCCACCCAAGCACAGACTCCACCCCCTGCACAGACCCCACCCCACAGCACAGACCCCACCCTCCAGCACAGATCCCACCCCCAGCACAGACCCCACCCATGCACAGACCCCACCCTCTGCACAGACCCCACCCCACAGCACAGACCCCACCCTCCAGCACAGATCCCACCCCCCAGCACAGACCCCACCCCCGAGCACAGACCCCACCCCCCAGCACAGACCCTACCCCCCAGCAGAGACCCCACTCCTCAGCACAGACCCCACCCCCTGCACAGACCCCACCCCCCAGCACAGACCACACCCTCCAGCACAGACCACACCCTCCAGCACAGATCTCACCCCCCAGCACAGACCCACCCCACAGCGCAGACCCCACCCCCTGCACAGACCCCACCCCCCAGCACAGACCACACCCTCCTGCACAGATCCCACCCCCCAGCACAGACCCACCCCACAGCGCAGACCCCACCCCCTGCACAGACCCCACCCCCCAGCACAGACCACATCCCCCAGCACAGACCCCACCACACAGCGCAGACCAACCCCCAGCACAGGCCCCACAACACAGAGCCCACCCCCACCCCATAACACAGACCGCACCCTTGAGGGCACCTGCACCCAGAGTACAGACCCTGCCCCAGAGCACATACCCTGCTCCAGAGCACAGACCCTGCCCCAGAGCACAGAGCCCACCCCGGAGCACAGACCCTGCCCCAGAGTACAGACCCTGCACCCAGAGCACAGACCCTGCCCCAGAGCACAGACCCTGCCCCGGAGCACAGACCCAGCCCCGGAGCACAGACCCTGCCCCAGAGCACTGACCCTGCACCCGGAACACAGACCCTGCCCCCAGAGCACAGACCCTGCCCCGGAGCACAGACCCTGCCCAAGAGCACAGAGCCCACCCCTGGACCACAGACCCTGCCCCGGAGCACAGACCCTGCCCCGGAGCACAGACCCACCCCCAGAGCACAGACCCTTCCCCAGAGCACAGACACTGCCCCAGAGTACAGACCCCGCACCCAGAGCACAGGCCCTGCCCCGGAGCACAGACCCTGCCCCGGAGCACAGACCCTGCCCCAGAGCACAAACCCACCCCTGGAGCACAGACCCCGCCCCGGAGCACAGACCCCGCACCCAGAGCACAGACCCTGCCCCGGAGCACAGACCCCACCCCCCAGCACAGACCCCACCCAAGCACAGACTCCACCCCCTGCACAGACCCCACCCCACAGCACAGACCCCACCCTCCAGCACAGATCCCACCCCCTCACAGACCCCACCCCCGACACAGACCCACCCCCAGCACAGACCCTACCCCCAGCAGAGACCCCACTCCTCAGCACAGACCCCACCCCCTGCACAGACCCCACCCCCAGCACAGACCACACCCTCCAGCACAGACCACACCCTCCAGCACACACCACACCCTCCAGCACAGATCTCACCCCCCAGCACAGACCCACCCCACAGCGCAGACCCCACCCCCTGCACAGACCCCACCCCCCAGCACAGACCACACCCTCCTGCCAGATCCCACCCCCCAGCACAGACCCACCCCACAGCGCAGACCCCACCCCCTGCACATACCCCACCCCCCACACGACCACACCCTCCTGCACAGATC